>NW_010190486.1:0-1406 GCF_000695765.1 Mesitornis unicolor | reverse complement strand
TCAGTTCTGTTGAGCTCAAACCAGGACAGACACGCAATGAGCTGTACCTCAGCATTCCTCAGGAGCGCAGCACAGGATTTTCTGCAAAAGTCTTGGCATTCCTAAAGCTGATATTGCAATTTGGCAGCTTTTCCTCATCCTTCATCTCGCTCCTTGGGGGCTGTATCTTCCAAGCCTTTTGCTCCTCCACTTGTACGACCTCTCCATTACCTGACGTGGTTTTTCCGGTTGCACTCAGGCGGTAATTCGATGTTTCCTTCGCCTGCTGCAATCCGAATGTCTGCACACAAAAACAGAGCATCCGTCACAGAGAAGTGTCACTGTCACTGCGTACCACCCCCTTGTTCTGAAATCTCCCCTTCTGTCCAACTAAACTGGTTATCCAGACCATTAACCCACTGCTTGAGACTCCTCTACTCCTTGCTGATCTCATCCAGGCTGCCACAGGTCCTCTCCTTGGTTCTTCCTCTCATCCTCCTCAGTGTTAACTATATCTCTGGTAAAGATTTCTCGTACTTTCTTCAAAAACTTTTCCAGATCTACCCCAGGAAAATGCTGATTTTCTGCTTCTCTCCATGCACTTTCTCACTGCCCCCCATGCTACCCAGAAACTCTTCCCCTTGTACGTCGCTTGCTCACATGTGTGGTCTAGAGATGACCCTGGTGACAAAACAATGAGGTGAGATGCTCTTATCACCCCAATTTTAAATTTTAATTTTTTCACGGTTTGGTAGTGGACAGGTTATGGCTGGACTCAGCCACGTTAAAGGTCTTTTCCAACCAAATTATTCTACAGTTCATTGATTCTCTGCTACCTTTCTGTCACAGAACTGCCAACAAAAAAGGTGTGAATGCAAATCAGCATGCAGTCTATGTCATACTGCATTAGGGGAATAAAATCCCCTTGAAAATCAGCCCCTACATTGGCAGGATAACAAAGGCCTATGGGATGCCTGGCAAGTTGGCTATATTGGACCTTTTCAGGTCCTGTGGAAGTATCATGGCATACACCTTACTGGACAAGATTTAATCCTTAAACACTGCTGTCTTCCCTTGCAAGCCGTAGGAAAACTGGATGAAATATACCCATTCTCCACCTGCTTCTCTTTCTTGGGAGCAAGACTAGGCCAGAAAACAAGAAGATAATAGTCAGAAAGAATATGTTTAGACATTCCACATATCTTTTCTATGTATCTCATAGAATCAGAGAGATTTTGTTTCTTTTTTTAAAGTTCTATTTTAAAACCGAATGTAGCTCTGACATCGATGGTGTCTGGTTCTGAAACACGGTCCAGTGTATTCCTTCCACCCTGAGTCCATGATTCCATGCCAGGCTGCTGGTCAGACAGTGTGTCGGCTTTGTGCCTTTGGCACCCAGAAGCACACGGAACAGACCGTGGCGAGGA
>NW_010190485.1:0-8143 GCF_000695765.1 Mesitornis unicolor | reverse complement strand
GACAACGTCCACAGCCTTCCCCTCGTCCATGGGTAGATGCTTCACATGAAAATGTCAGTGGTTGTGCCTTTCACAAGAAGATACACCAATTATACCTTTATGGCAGTAGAAAAAAAAATGTTGGGCTGTTGCAGCCTTCATTTTCGTAACAGAGATTTGGCACAGGAAGGAAAGTGTGTGGGAGAATCATATGCCTGGGTGGAGTCTGCTCGTGCCATTTCCTCCTAGAGGGGAAAGGTAGAGATGGAATGAAATCACCTTGCATGACCCATAGGGCTGAACCCACATCACCTCTAATCAGAGGAAGAGCTAGAGAGAAGGCAGACAGCAGGCAGTCAAGGTTTATATAGAAAGGAGAGATGATGAACCTACTCTCAAGCATATGTTCTCTCTCACCTACTGCACTGCAACACACTGAATGCTTATTTGGCAGTTTCTAGCACTTGCAGGGGTTTCTGCAGTCTCCCCCAAAGCCCATGTGCAGCAAAAGCCCTGCTGCCTTGAGCATTAGGCAAAAACGAAGTGCTGGGAAGGTGCTGGCACATGGCCATGTACCGTACGAGCTCCCAACACGTCAGGAGCAGGATGGGGTGCTGGGGATCTAGGGGAGGCAGGAACATGGCTGAAGGCACATTGGAAGCATGATAGAAACCACAACACAGACAGCAACTCAGTC
Organism: Mesitornis unicolor; assembly: GCF_000695765.1. NCBI lineage: Eukaryota > Metazoa > Chordata > Aves > Mesitornithiformes > Mesitornithidae > Mesitornis > Mesitornis unicolor. The sequence goes on along the minus strand of NW_010190485.1, from coordinate 7,467 downwards.
CTCCTCCGTGATTCAGTAACCACTTCAAGCCCCATCCTGCAAAGTGCTCAGCAACTTTCCCCTCTCGGTAAGTTGCAGTTTCTGCGGCTCAGTGGGTTTTACAGACTTATCACCTACAAGAGAGAACTAATTGGTCAATCAAGATAAATCTCTTTCTAAGGACGGTTTAGGCAGACAGAAACAAACCCAAGCTCTCCACACTTTTTGGCTCCTCTACTTGGGTGAGCCTCTTCTCTAGCTGTCTATTAGGGAGAGATAAAATGACATAGGAGGTTAAGTGTTAGATATCTGGGGTTGGAGAGTCTGTTCAGACTGATCAGACTTGTGGGTGCTCCCAGTGTTGCAGTTACAATAGCCATGATAGCTGATCTACTCAGTTCTACCCAGCCCTGAAGACATATCCTCTCACTGCATGACTGCTGTAGCACGTGATCCTAGCTAGAGAAACCCCATTGCACAAGCAGAAGGTGTGCAAGAGCAGGATCATCTTGTTCTCTTCCAGCACAGAAATAAATAGCAGCCTAGTCAAGAAGAGGAATCTCCATGTTTACATGAAAGTTGGACAAGGATTGAGGAAAAAATGTTGGATAGCCTCAAATTCAAACCTTGCCGATGGGCACAGCAAAACACTCTACAGACTCGGCCACAACTTCTTCAGACTGGCCAATTCTGCAAATTCAGAACTGGAATGGCCTGAATGCCACCTTTATTATTCCATCTCTCAATGCTTCTGGTATTATTATCACTTTAAACTTCACAGATGGACAGAATCTACTGTTCCACCTCTGCTCGCCTTTGCTCATGCACTAAAGTCCGTACTTCAAGACTAATCAGAACTACAAATCCATTTGCTCACTTGGGTTTGAACCACAGTCGCCCTTTATTAGCATCCTTCATGCCAGCATTCCCAACTGCTCCGCAAGCGGGAGACTGAAACTGTGCGACAGCCTGATGTTGGAACAGACTCGGTGACAGCAGATCTTTCGGTTCCTGCTTTCCCAGTCATCAGGCAATACAGCCACAGTGCACAAGGAGCAAAGGAGGAAAATCTCACTCACTGAGAGCTGCTAAAAAAACAACAAACCATACATCTAAAAGTCCAGGAGCAACAGGCCCATCTTGGACACAGCACCAAAGTGACAAGCAAGCAGACTGGAGCTGTTAATCATCTCAGTACTGGATGATGATGCTGAACAGTCTTAACCTGATACTCATTGGCTTCAGCAGAAGTTCCTTTTGCTTACTTTCCTTCAGGAAGCAAAATTGGTGGAAAGAAACAGATACAAATACTACTGAGCAGATAAACTGGAAGAGGAAACAGGCAGCGAACCTACACCCTGTGGGAGAAAGCAAAATGAAGAGAAAGTCAGGAAAAGAAAGGAGGAACAAATAAAGTGAGGAGATGAGAAGTTAAAGGTTCCCATTTCACGCAGTTTGAAAATGCGATTGACCACAGGCTGCTGTTAAACACTGCATCACAGACACACTCCACTTTGCTGAACTGCAGACTAGAGCAGGGGGAGAGAAACCTGTGTTAATGAGGTGATCAAATACCGTAACTTAGATTTCTGGAATGACTTCATTGTTCTTTACTAAGCACAATGCTAGTTTTCATTTAAAGAAACTGCAAAGCTAAAACTGCCATCTGCTTTATCCTTTTCCCCAAACTACAGCACTCTTTAAACACGTTTCTAGAAGATAAACCACAACACCCAAGAGGTCCTTCACAACACCGGTTAGGGAGGGGGGTTTAGATACAGTCAAATTTCACTTCCAACCGAATTTAAGAGGCTACATGTAACAGAAGATTACTTTTTGTACTTAATTAAGAGGAAGTATAAAATACATATATACATACATAAATAAAAATAAATTAAATAAAATACATAAAGATTTTATTCAAAGTATAAAATACAGAGCTTTTGCAAATAGCATTCAATTCCTATGTATTGTGTATTTAAAGGATTGTTTGCTGCTCTGCAATTCTCTCCTTACATCACCAGTACTACATGGCCATATATCAGCATTATTAATATCGTTCACAAGTGCTACAGATGTTACCCTTACAGGCAGTTCCACATAACCATCGACAGAGAAGACAGACTTCTAATAAACAGAAACAAATCCATATGTTAACTTGTTAAAGGCATTTCACACTACATAGCAGTAGTAGCAGAACCATCAAAGTGATTCATTAGGGAAAATACCTTCCTTCATCAACAGACCTCCCCTCTGCATTTCCTGTGCTCCAACGCTTTCTCCCACTCAATTTAAAAAATTTAATATATTGAAACGATTAAAAGTATTTTGTAAAAGAACAGATTTGTTTTAGGACAAAAAGCATTACAAGCGTAGTAAGAACAGATCAGCTGTCACTGGTTTAAATCACGCTCTGGGTTTACAGCTACAGCACGGCAACTTTCCCATGCAAAGTCTCCCTCAATCAATATCTGACAATCAAGTCAGTTGAAGGGGATGAACCATGAAGCGAAAGTGATTGAATTGCCATGACATAAATACACTACTTGTTAGCTGAGCCACAGTAATGTTATACTCGGTAATGGGGCAGGGTAAGCACACCCACCCACCAAGGTAATTAGCGCAGCTGAGCTGACAGAGGAGCAGCAACTTCTTAGGCTGTGGCAGATCTCCTGTTTGTGACCGCTCAACCCCTATGCACGTTCCCTTAAAAGGGTTGCACCGCCTCAGCTTTATCTGTTTCCCAACCAATTTAAGTGCCTTGTCTTTGAACAAGTACCTTGCTTCACAATAATTCAATCTGTTAACTTAAAGCAAACATAGCCAAACAGGTGCAAAAGGTTGTATGAAGTCTACTATTTCAGATCAAAAGGGCCTCACTGATTTTGCTAAGGTTGGGTAGATCCATAAATCTGCTCAGCTATGCAAGGAAGCTGCAGGTCAGCTTCAGTGTGAATAAACTGTGATAGCTCGGCTGCTGTTCCTCCCCTAAGAGGACATCAAAGCACTTTCCACTGCCTGAGTTTACACATCTGATTTAGCCTCCCAAACTGTCAGTGGGAAAGGGAAAAATTTGGATCTTGAAGTCTATTACCTTTCTCTGTGCAGGGAGCAGAGGCTCCACACCCCCAGAGGAACGCTGCTCAGGACAGACAGGCTCCTGATAGGAGGAGCTAAGCTTCCCCACACACAGCTCCTGCTGAGAGCACCCACGGCTTAGCTTCCTGTGCAGCGAGAACAGACAAGCCCTAAGCCTCTCTTAATACTCCTGCAAACGGATGGAGTTCAAGTCAAAGGAAGTACGACCGCAACAGTGTGGACACAAGCATCCCAATTTATTCCCAGGTGGTTTGCTCCTGCTCAGGAAAGGAATACACTTTTGGCACACTGGCTGATCCACAATATCCACACTCAGGCATTCATTTGCTCCAGCAAAAATCTGGGGGAGCATATCCTCTCTCATGGCACGTCGAAAAGGTGCACTTTAACACTATTTCACAGACCCTAAACAGAACTGTAGCACCAACAGAAAAGTTGCAAAAAAACAATGCTTTCCAGTAGGTAATAGCATTCTCCACACACAATTCTTGCACACACAGTACAGAACACACGTGTGCTCAGTGTATTGGTTTCACTGTAGCCCACAGTACAGCACGACTCCTAAACCAGCCTTGGTGAGCAAAAGGGCTGCTATGTCTTATGTCCCTTCCCAGCACCACAGCCCAGCACTGCAAACTCCTCACTTGCTCATAGCCAAATCTATTGATCAGCACAGTTTTAGAAAACAGATTTCTCTCGGTACAGCCGTATTGGTGGGTTGTGAGAAAGCATGATCCCCAACCAGGCACCCTCCAAAGCGTTACACAAGGATATGTCGAGCATGGAAAAGGCAAAGTTACACAAGGAAAACGTGCATTTTCTTCAATACAGGTTGCGTTTGGTTACGACAGGCAAGTCAGTGACATGAAGTGCATCTCTGCTCATGTATTTGTCAGTGCGTGAAGTCCTCTGCAAAGATATCAGTGTGGCTGCAACAGTAAAGTGCTCCAGGTGTACACTTCCAGAGTGGAACAGCTCTCAAGGCTAGGAAGGAAAACTGCAATCCTTTCGTGTCTCTGCATCTCTCTTTTCAAAGGAAAGAGAGGAGCAAACAGGGTCATTCCCAAAGCAGACTGGTGTCAATCAGAGCTCAGTTTGAATCTCAACATTTGAAACTAAATGGAATCCACAGCCACACCACTTTGTTCCAGGTTGGCACAGAAATTTCACCTCAGATTGCCTTTGCTACACCTCTTGCCTTGCTGGTGGAGAGGAGACTGTCGAGCCCTGGTTCCAGCAAAAGGAGCAAAACACCCAAACCAAATCTCCTCTTCAAGGCTATCCACGTTGCTGAACTACAGCCAGATATGGTGGTGTCTTCTTATCAGACTCAAGCTGGAAAGAGACTGAGGCCTGAAAGGCACGAAAGGAATCCAAAACAGAGATGAGTGGTAGAAAAAGCAGCACATTTTAGTGAATTCCCACACTGCTCTCAAGAAGAATTTAAATCCTTACAATGCTGGCTTTAGCAACAAGTGGGTTAAAGAGTTAGTGTGCCCCAAAGAAGTTTTTCACCTCTAATAAGCACTAATGATTGATGAAAACACACCAATGTCGCAGTGAGATCCTGTGGAATGAAAAGCTGGAGATGCACGCATCCTTCCAAAATGTCCTGACAGCTCACTGAGCAGCACAGCAAACAATGGCTCCTTCCTAATTCCCAGAACTCTATTGCTTACAGTGGTGTTCTGGGCTATTACTGGAGAATAATGTGGCAATTTAAAACAAAACAAAACCAAAACCCAACAACCCAACAAAACAAAAACAACACACAACAAAAACCATACGGGTTCATGGTAATGATTGGGAAACCCACTGCAGTTTAATGAATTTTGCAAATTAGCAAAGAAGGAGCAACCAGGATTAAAGAGAAACAATCAACAACAAAGATGCAAAACACTCTTTGTTCATTTATTTAGCAAAGTGTAGTTCTGTCTACGCTGAAAGCACCTGATAGCTTACCAAAGTAGACACAGAGCGATATATTTTGTAAAAGTAATTAAGCCTTTGAAACTCGAGACCTCACTACATCACTCAGCTGCTGCCGAGGAGAGGGATTTGACTCCCGAGTTGTTTGTGCTGTCAACCAGAGCGATCGGGCTCCCAGATTACTCCAGGGAGAAGAGGTGAGATTCTAGGAGTGCAGCAGGGCTTGGCTGGAAACCTCAACCCACTGCACAAGCACTCCCCCAACGTTAAGAGGTAAATATTAACCACCATCTTTCAGAACCAGTGTAACTAAAAGATGCATCTGTAAAAGCTATGGGAAGCCCGACTGACCCTTCATCAGGTCAAGCTGCAATCCCTGTGCACTGCCCTCAGCTCACCCAGGCTCAGCAGAGGAAGCCCCTCAGGTCCTCCAGGCTGGATCCCCAGCTTGCAGGCATGGTTTGTGGATAGCAAGAACCTCCACCAGACTCCCCTCCGTTTTAGGAGATGACTGAGGGATAAAGTTTTAAACACACACATCTTAACTCAGGAAAGAAGTATATTGCAAGATTATTAAGAACTGTTATTTAAGTCACTGTAGCCAGTGCAGCTAGAGCACTTCAAAGAAACAAGCAGCTATGAAGCCTACTGAAAAACCGACATTTGCAGACACAGAGTAACAAACCTGACTTTCTTTTGAGGCAGTGAAAGAGCACTGCTGCCTACCACGCTTACTGGGCTGGAACACCACACTCCTTCAATATGCTTTTCTTCTAAATATTTTGTCAACGACAAGAACTACAGTTTTTAAAAGCACCTCAGTGCTTAAATGACCGAAGTTTTGTTTCCAGAAGCCTAGCTTTTATTTGAAGTTAATGTAACTAACACTCCAGAGTCAGTTTTGATAACTAACCTCAATCACTTTACATTGCATATGCATTCTTTCTTAATTTAAACTCTTCATGCATAGGTCACAAACTAAAAAGCCTTTCATTGGAATAGCTACTGAGCACTGTACAGGCAGCGAGCACAGAAGACAATATTGCAATCAAGCTTATGCTGAACACTGCATAAGACTGTTACCTGCTGCCCAGCCCTTTTATTAAGCATTGTCTCAAAGCACTAAATACATGCATGTGTGAGTATTTTTAACACTGTGGACTAAAGAGAAATAAACAATTTTAGCATTTATTCTTTCCAAAAAGGAAGGCTTTGAGGTCAGGAGTGACTCTGTTTCAGGAGGAGCCTCCCGGTTATTAAAACTTCCTAAACTTCTGAGCTAACAAGGTAAGACATGCAGCAGTCCGCTGGTGCTGCTCCTGCAGACCAGGAGGCAGGACTTCGCATTTACAGGACAGTCAAGCAGCTGGGCAGTTGTAAGCACTACAGATCGGGTGGTTTTTTTGCTTGTAAAGCAACCAGACTGCTTTGGGGATTTCTTGTTTGTTTGGATTGATGCATATTTATTCTGCACTTCTCACCCATATACTGCAGCACATATACAGTAGTCACCAAGTCCTTCCTAATACCTTTTAGCTTATAGTTTAAAGCTGAAACCTAAATTTCCAGTTTAGAGAGAACTCTTCAGCACACTTGCATATACTGAACGCATAAAAAAATACTGACAAGCATATTAAAACAATGCTACTCTATTCGCAGCAAGGAAGAGCAGGTGTGCTTTGTTAACTGTGTCACCCCCTAATCTACCATTTTTCAGTGTCAGAAACTTAAGATGGAGGAAGAAAATGTTTTTATATATTTCTAAACTTTTAAGGTATTAGTGAAGCCATCATTTTTGCTTATCCAAAAAAGTTTATTTTAGTAACTTTTGATTCCTGAAGACATCAACAGAAAGGTATATCCACACTACAGAACTATCACAGAACATTTAGCATGAACCTTACAGAATGCATGCTCCACGTTGTCAAAACTCATTGTAGGAAACGCACTCCTTATTAACACCTCGCACGACTGAACCACGGAGCTTAAAGACGCGCACAGATCTGCGACCTGAACACTGCAGCTTTGTTTGAAAGTGAAACCAAGCAGGCTACAACCAATGCCCTATCCCCAGCGCCCAGGGAGGTGCAAAAAGCAAACAAGTAGTGTAAACGGAGAAGTACGACGGAGTTTTGCAGTTTTACATTTTATTATCGGAAGCATTATTTATAGCGTTGACACTTCTATATATAAATCTGTGATCTGCGTTTCTTTTTACACCTATAAAGCATATCGAGTTTAGGCAACGAACCCGAGGTTTCCGTTTATTTGCGAAAGTTTGGTAAACACCAGATATTTACACAAGCAAAGCAGTTGTATATACACAAATACACGCATACGGACACGACACGGAACGCGCACTTTTCAGCGCATCTCACGCAGCCCGCTCAGACCTTTCTCCAGCTCAAAGCCCGCGACCCAGGCGGTGGCGGGGGCAGAGGGAAATGGCCGGGACCAGCC
>NW_010190484.1:24480-25496 GCF_000695765.1 Mesitornis unicolor | reverse complement strand
ATGATGTCTCCCACACCACCCCCTATCATGAAAGGCTCCTGCCCAGCCCAGGGTGTGAGTTCATCCCGAGGCTGGGAGTACTGGGGAGTCACGGTGACTGTCTCCCCATTGCCCCATTGGCTAATGTCCCGCTCCAAAGCCCGGCTAGAAAAGCAATACAGAAGGTAGACAGCTGCTATGAATCAGCAGCGAGGGCTGCAACCGGGGACCCCCTGCATGGGCGAGAGGGGGATTGTGTGGGTGTCTGGGAGGCTGCAGCACTGCATATGTGTAGGCACAAATCTGCACCACCGGGGAGTCACGGGGGCAAAGCTGGCACACAAAGACAGGCAGTGCAAAAACTGGGACCTGAGAAACAGCAGCCAGTGGAGACCAAGACGGTGCTGGGAGCAGAGAAGGAGAGGTTGGAAAGGCAGCTCAGGACACCTGATGATCCCAGACTGGCACAGAGCTGCAAGGCCCTCACATCACATGGATTTCCCCAGGGAAGATACTGGGACAGTCTGTGGGATAGGACAGGTGTACTGGGATGGGACAATTCTTACCTGCTCCTAGTAGGACTGACCATCAATCCAAATCCAAATATGTCCAGAGAGGAGGCAATAATGATTTTGTCCTTGGGCACTTCTCATCTTTGCTTCAGCTGCCCACTCAGTAACTTAGAGACAAGGGGAATAAGGCAATGGCAGTGCTGGAGTGGTTCGCTATCAGTGATGGCTCTTTTCCTGGCATGGAGAAAGGCAGAAACACAGTAAGGGTGAGGGAGGTGGGGAGATCACCCCACAACCCGCTGCTCACACCACTCCCTGCTGCTCAGCCCCTTCGACTGCTGGGTGGGTGACAAGAGTACGGCTGGAGGGAGCTGCAAAATGGAGCAGACAGCGAGGCTGGCTCTCAGCCCCCAGGTGCTCTTCCCTCTTCTTCCTCCCACTCCTCCCACCTCTTTCCAGCTGCTGGTGCTGCTCTTTCCTCCCACACAGCAGCTCTAAGAGGCTGGGGGGGACAGTAAAGGAAAG
>NW_010190484.1:0-24449 GCF_000695765.1 Mesitornis unicolor | reverse complement strand
GGCCCGCCCCCTGCCACTAGCTGGTTTCTTTCCAGAGCCCCATCTTCCTCCGACCTTCGCTGTCTCCTCCATTTGCTCAGAAGAGGCAGCAGTGCTCGCAGAGGTGGATGGGCTGCACGACATGGACAAAGTGGGGTGCAGAGAAATGTGGGCGTCTGGGAGCTAAAGCTGGTGACCACAGCCCTGAGAAGAAGCCACTTTGCTAAGAGTAAGGGAGGAACTTAGGAGAATTAAAAAAAAAAAAAAAGAAAGAAGTGTAAAATTAATTGTTACTCCCCCCCAGACCAGGCCACGTGTGCCAGGATCTGTTTTGCTGGAGACCTCAGGGGTAGTGTTCAAGCAAGGGTTTGAGATGGGAGTCAAGGGTTGCTGGTGGCACTTCAAAGTGAAAGAGTCACAGGGATGAATTCACATCCCTCTTATCCACTGTGCCCTTGTTGTTAATTCTACTAAAGATAAACTTTTTAACTAATATTATGAATTAATTCACGCTTCTCCTTCCCCTCCCAGACTTCGTAGTGCCATGCTGACAATATTAGAAAGCCGTGTTCTTTTTTACTAACTTGAAGGATCTCATGTTGAACAGATACATCACAGTAACCTGATATGCTAGGATATGCTATCCAGACTGAAAGAACTGCAACTGCCACTCAGTCACTAAAACAAAAAAGGGGGGGGACAAAAAAAAACACCCCTCAGAGCTAAGCTCATAAAGACAAAGATGGAAAGAAAATAAAAGTCTTGTCCCTGGATTCATTCAGTGCTAGGCTCTACTTCACTGCCTAGCACTAAGGAGGGCTGGAACTACAGTTGGCTCAGAAGTGGTTTGTCCTGGCTTCTCTTCTGAAGAGTGACTAAGGAAACTCCCACCCAGTGTGGGTTTTGGGTGTTTTTTTTTTCCCTCTCTCTTACAGGTCCTCCACTTGAAAAAAAAAACACCTTTGCCTACACTAAAATACACCCAATTGTTTGTTCCTTTGATCAAAACATCTTTGAAACATTTTAGGGAAAAGTGGTTTGTAAAACACTTAGGGTTTCTAAAAGCACAAAATATTCTGTTTATGAAAGAGGACACGGGGCACTTTGTTAGGATGGCAGCATCGGTGCTGCACTGATCTGCTCTGCTCCGGAGGAAATGCTGTCCTTCCTGCTGGAGAGGACTTCAGCCAGGTTGTAGCCACCCCGTTGTTAGGATGCTCCTGCTAAGGACAGCTGTTGTATACAGGTGCCAGGGGAGTGTCACTACAGAAGTTTAAAGGAGGGCCCAGGTCAACCCACAGCAATGGGCATAAGAACCCTTGCAGAGCTCTTGCAACCTGATGTACTGACCAAGCTGCTCCAAATAACTAAAATGGCCCTATGATTACAGTTAGGAATTAATTAATTAGGGTCTGGAAGATCATTCAAATCACCTCTCAGTTTACTGAAGAAGACCATGAGACACTACTGTAATCAACAAGTAGTACACAGATTACAAAGATTTTAGTCCCAATTTTTGTGATGGCAGTCTAATAGTTAACAGAATTGGCTCAGTGAATGAGTTGATGATTTATTTTATACCCCACAGTCACAACTAACCACAGGGCTGTTTCTCACAGTGGTACATCCATGCATTCGTGTACTGGTATGCAGTAACATTGGTGTGGTAGGGCAGACAATGCCATCTAGTCTTTCAGAAAGCGTTTGCCTGTGACCCCACTGAACTTGTATGGCCAGATGTGCAATCACCAGATGAGCAGCAAACAGTTGTCCTGTTCTTGTAACTGGATAAGCTAGGGCACATGAAATGTACTTTTTGTTAGACAAATGTGTAGGTGCCTTCATGCTTAGGGATGTAGACATGTGCTATCATGACATCTGCTTGTGTAGAAAACTCCTCCTCAGATAGCCCCACGTGCAGGGACGTCCCTGTGCCACACAGGACAGCCCTCACTGCACCTGTAGGGCCCTGAGAAAAAGGGTGAGAGTGAGTGGGCCAGAAGATGCACCTGGTGTGCGGGCTGCAGATTGGCCACCCCGGTGTTAACACCTCAGTTACCTGCATCGCATCCTGACCTTTCTTCTCCAGCAGCATTTGCAGTCTAGGTGGAGAAGTTGGAAAAAAAGAAAAGGCAGATTGCAGATGCTATACAGTCTCATTATAAAAAAGATTAACTTTTGAGTAAGTGTTCTACCTTCCCAAACAAATCAGTAGGCTAAAAGCCAAACTAAGTCTAGTCAGGACTTGGTTTACTCAAAAAAAACATGTCTTAGATAAGCATGTGAAAGGTGAGAGAGAACAACTGCTCATGGTTTCTTCTAATAAAAGAAGTAGGAAGCATCACGTGAAACTAGCAGGCTCGAAACAAACTGCTACTTCTTCACCAGAAATTAAATTGAACTCTGGAACTCCTTGCCATAGGTGGCTATGGATGCTGAGGTGTCTATAATTTAGAAAACAGACTGACAAAGTCATGGGAGAAAACTCTGCAGTATCACACGACCAGGTTCAAAGGGCAGGATGGCAGCGCACCAAGGGGTTGGTGTGATGGGGCAGTGCAGAGGGCTCTCAGGCCACAGCCCATGCTCTGGGATCTCTCTCTGCACTGGCAGCTGGGAGGGTACTCTGGGAGCTTTCATTCCACGGGCCAGGAGGTGTTTCTGTGCTTATCCTCAACTCCTGGCACCCATGCCTGCGCTGCTCGTGGAGGCTGAGCAGCTCTTGTCCTCCAAGAACTATGAAGACACCACACCTGAACATGCAGAGGGCTTTGTGTCAACAGCAGGTGCCCACTGTTCTGTTTTGGGGCATCAACTCATGGCTTCTCAGATCTCCATCTCCTCCTCCTTCTTCTCTGACTTCTCCAGACAACCGGAAGAAACCATTCACTCAGGCTACCTCTTTGTCCTTTTTTTGTCAGGGCCTGCAGCCAGAAACAGCCTCTTATGCTGGAAAAGCAGTGTCCTCAGCTTCCTTGCTCTTCTCTGGAGCTTTCTCTCCCTCCTCTGAGAGTCTCACCACTAAAGCCTGGTTTCTTTTCCCTGTTCCCAGGGAACATGGTTTCCTACCTTAGCTCCTAGCGTGGCAGCTGGATGAAACTGGCTTCCTCTAACCATTTATTCTGTTTGGATTGCATCTGCCCACAAGCTTGTGTCTCTTAATGATTTTTAAATATTACTACTTTGCTCCTCAGCACATAGATCACAAGACAGGGTACAGCAAAAGGCATTAATTCATAAGACGTAGTGGTAACTCATACTATCATACTGTAATCTGCAACACCTGCAGCTCTGGGAAATAATTTTCCTAAAAAAACCCCCAAAACAACAGCAGTAGAAGTAGACAATTATAGAGAGAAGACAAGATTGGATTTAGATCAAAAAGTAGAACAGTCAAAAATTCAGGTGGAAAGTTCTCTGTTAAATTGTACCAGAATGATGAGCCCTTGATTTGGCAGAGCACTGTCTTAGAGAAACGTGGGTTGCTTGGAATTCAAAACCAGCAGTGGCGTCAGCATGGAAGGGCTGCAGCCAGAAGGTTTGACTGAGCAGCCACCTGATCCCTGGCCATGGAATGAGCTCCATAAAGTCTGCAACCACTGAAAGTCTACCCTGGGCTCGTGTCTGGGGCTGTACACCCTTCAGAGCAGAGACTGGCTCTTCTGTGAAACACCTGGCATAGCACGGGCACAAGCAAGTATCAATAGCACAACTCTGTTAGACCAGTAATAACCTGATTCTGAAGGACTGAACATGGAAGGAGCAGTCTGAAACTAAAGGAAAAAACCCTCAACAAATCACCCCACCTGCCTGAAGCCAGATCTCTCTAGATTGGAAGTACCACAAGGCTAGCTCACGCTCACCTGTATTTGAAACTGTTCCTTCTGTGGCACTGTCACTGCACCTCCTCTGGGACTACTGAACTCACTACTATTTTTGCTCTGGAACCCAGAAGTAGATCATTAGGTTTAAAAAGGTTAAAAAAACCAAACTATTTGCAAAAGTTTGAAACGCTGCTTTTTTAAGCAGTCAACGTTATCAAAACACTATTCCTAATAAGTCCTGAGCTTTTCAATACTTAAAAATGAAAAAAGCTTGAACTACAAGAACCTTCTCACTTAATTCAGACTTTCACTTTCTTAACATTATATATACAGAGCATAGGTTGTATCAATCTTGTGCAGATTCCCTAAAAGTAATAACAAAAATAAATTGCATTTAGGCTCACCACCTATCCTTTCCTGGTAGTCATTAGCAGGACAATCTTCTGTTGGCTCTCACAGATGACCAGCTGTCAGACTTCAGCAAGAAGACCACAAATTGAGACCACTGAGCTTCATAAGCCTCAGGCTTCCTAGACCCATTTTCTTTGTTTGAATCAATACTGGCACGCTTGAGTACATTCATCAAATTAAGAGAACAAAAAAAACCAACCCAACAAAAGTAACCTCACAAGTGACAAACCTTACTTTTTAGGGACATTTATTTCGAGAGAGTCTCATTGACATGACCACCACCAGCGGATCCTCTAAGAAAGCAAGGCAACCTGCAGCATTCCAAAAGGACACTTCTCAGTGATGCTTGAGATGGGAGGACCACCCTGAACCTGCCACACAGCATCCAGAGGAGAGAAGGAGCTTGCATTTTTATGAATGCCAATGGAAATTCTTTTAAGGCATTTTCACTCTTTCAGTCCTGCTACAGAGACTATTAAAATATTCCTATTCCCTGCTTCATAAAGCTCCACACAGCTGTCTTTAATTTGCGTTGCTACTATTAGCATTCCCTGGCACTACAACTGTCTCACACAAAGACACAAACAGCAACGATTCCAGCTCCAAAAAAGCCCCATGTGTTCTAAAAAGACATCAGACTGTGTGGGAGGAAGAGAGGTACAGTGAGGAGGGGAAATACCTTGCCTGAAGTCATAGAGGAGGACAGCGACAAGGACAGGAATGTTACTATTCATGGAGCAGGTCTAAACACAGGAGGTCCTCCATTGCTAGCCAGACAAGTTCAAGGCAGCTACTGAAAATTGCAGGAAGCGAAAGCATCACAATACTGCAACAGAGCTTTGGCTTTGTCATACAATTGTTAGGGAGGAGTCATGGGTTTTTTGTTTGGTTTTAATTTCTTTCCTCTAAGAGGGAAGGAAGGAGGGTTAGAGTGGGAAAAGAAGGCTGTAAGCTCCACCAGAACAAAATTCTGATTAATATTTTCAGACTGTTACAAATCTTGGCCATCGCAGGTGATGCAAGGTTTCCACAGGTGATGGTCATCTTGCCGTCCACTGAGACTCCCAGGTCCTTTTCCCCTCAGCTGCTCTCCAGCAGGTCAGCCCCCATCCTGTACTGATACATTGGGTTGTTCTTCCCCAGGTGCATTACCCTACACTTGCCCTTGTTGAATTTCATTAAGTTTCTCTCCACCCAGCCTTCCAGCCTGTCCAGGTCACGCTGAATCAAAAGCCTCACTCCATAGAGAAAAGTATCTGATTCTCTACCTGTAGCTTTATCCTTCAAAAGCCTCTGGATGTCAGGAGTATGATGCTATCTGCAAACCAATGGAGACTTCTTTTCCCCAACTATGCTTCATTTCTGGGTATGCTCTGAAAACAACTGAGGAAAAAAAAACCAGAACTTTTTTGGAGAAGAAAGAATTTTGCCATTTACCTATGGCTATGTCATCCCTAAATTAGACTACTTTAGTGCTATGTCTAGCAGAACCAGTCAATATGAAATGAGTTACTAAGTCTCATTATTAGATATCATATTCAAGTTCAGTTGGTCAAAGGTACCTCAACAGTCAACGGAGAGGAACAGGCAGTTTGAACAGGCAATTTGTCACGCTCTACAACAGAGAAGGTGGATCACCCTCTCGAGATAATAATCTTTTCCATTTACTGAAGATGGAGTGTAGACAACTACCTTAGCTTATTTTAAAATAGCTTAAGTGAAAGGAGATGAATGTCATCCTTAAATAGCTAACTCATCCTGCAGGGTCGCACCTTTGCTCTGTAAAATTCACTGCCTTCCCTTTCAACATGCTGCCCAACTTGTCTTCTGTTCATAAGATCAGCATAATTAGGTTTTTTTCAACTAACATTTGAACACAGCCAAACCACTCAAAAGCACCATTCTTTGCATTTATACAGGAGGGCTGAAGACATGGAGGTGAGAAAGGAGAGTCATTCATTTGCTTTCTCCAGGGCAGGAGGCAGTGTTGCCCAGTAGATTCATCAATGGGTGACATCTTTTAGGACATGTGCTCTATTGCTGGTGTTGGGTCAAGGTTATGCTCTCGAGTAGATCTTTTTGCTTCTCCACTTCAGCTTCATGTACTGCTTATGCAGTACACTTAAGAGGAATTACCTAAAATTTCTAAAAATACAGTTAATGGAGAAGCAGGGGCTATTTTAAAATTAGTTGTATGGCAGACACAGCATACGGTAGCAGAGCCGCAAATGAACAGCTGTACATACAAATTTTATGAGAGTTAGGCAGTACACATTGCCTTAAAGTACTTAACCAAGATTCAGAAAAAAAGCACATGAAGTCAGACTACTGCCATTTTCAGGGACCTTTTATAAGGTGCAAATTCTCTGTAAATGCAAACAAACAGAGTAGCAAAAGCCTACCATCTCCTTGGTGGTAATACCAAATTTTAGTACGGCCATGCACAGAAAACTTAGTGTTCCTCCCTTTTGTGTGATGTTGGTATACAGTGTACCTTGCTGCATTTCTCAATAAGAAATAAATAAATACTGCCATGAGTATTAACGGCTAATTTTAAGTGCCCATCAGTGCTGTCTATTGAGGATAATGCTTGGTGATCCAGAAAAGGTCTATTTTAATTCCATTTTTTGTTGAAGCCAAGGATGACCATCTGTGCTCCACATATTGCTGCTTTAGGTTCTGATGGACAGTCTCACTCACTCAAATCCTGGCATTTCTCATCAGCAGTAGAAAAGAGTTCAGCACATGGCATCACTTGATTTGACCTTCTGACACATGAGGAAACCAAGTAGTAAGGTGGATCCTCTGTACCAAGAGAAGTTTTTGCATATTACATTTTAAAATTAGCACATGAAAAGGAAGATTTACCACATAGACTTAAGTGACTCCCAAGTATTTACCAACCCCTATAAATGTAAAGCAGAACAGTTAACAAAACTGAATAAAAGCAGCCTCTCTCCACATTCTTTAGTTCAAGGTGTGGTGGTAAAGCACCGTGAAGTCATTCACTCACTGTCCCCCTCCCTGGTGGAGTCTGGGAGAGAATCAGAGGAGAAAGGTTGGAACACTCACGGGTTAAGATAAAAACAGTTTAAAATGACTGAAACAAACTAAACTAAACGATACAATAATACTACTACTACATTGTAATAATAGAAACAACAACATGACACAAAGTTATACTCAGCTCACACAGAAGTCACAAGCCATGTGTTCCCAGCAGTGGATAATAGAAAATATAACAAGCACTGCAAACACAACTCCAGTGAAAGCAGGGGAGTAGGAGGCCTTGGGAACAGAATGATGGGTGAAACCCTCCAGGAATGGTGACTGTTGAGGAAGGAGAAGACATCCCCAGTAAACTCCCCAGTTTATAGTGTGATGTTTGTGTTATGCAGTAATTCTGTTGGCCAGTGGGGTCAGCTGCTCTGAACACTCCTGGCTTCTGTTCCCCCAGGATTCTGCACCTGGCTACCCCTAAACTGCTCAAGACCTTGATCATTCCAGCAACCTACATACCAGAGCTGGCCGAAAACTAAAACAAAGTGTCTTACCAACTCTGTTTTCCATTACATTGAGTGCTGCAGTCTTCTCAGAAATGCAACTCTCCTGAATAGAAAACCGTTTCTATGATTCTATCCCAGCAAAACCAGGACACAAGGGAAAGCCTTTGCTCTTTTTTTCTAGCTCAAATGAAAATTCTTCCCTTTAATTGAACCTGCCTTACTGGATTCCCCTCCCACACTTCTAATGTGAGAAATCTCCGAATTCATTATCCCAGCCAATGATCCTAGTGGTGGTGTATCAGACCTTCCAGAAAGTGATCTTCCTCTTGGAGTTTATATATATACATGTCTCCAGTCAACAACATCCAGCCTTCAAGTAGCCTTGGGAAGGGAATAAAATCTGACATGCAGTTGGCTCTGTTGACAAAAATTTAACACATTCACCCATTTTTAATAAAAATCCACCCAACAGTAGCACTTGCTCATACCTCTGTCAGGCTTTTTAGATGAACAAAAATTACTTGCAATAAAACAGAGGTAAAATTTGCATTAGAACTGCTCATCTTCAATTATATATAAAAATACTCAGAAATCTTTTTATGAGGAAAAATGTTACAGTATTAAAAAAGTTACACTGACGTCGTATTTTCCACCACTGCCATACTTGCTCTCAATTTGCATCACTGAAAGAGGAAAAGATTGGAAAAAAAAGAGTAAGTTCATAAACACTGTTAGTTCTTTAAAAAGAATCACTAAGCAGTATGTTTAACACTAAAAGCTGGAGGGTAGGTTACATGACAGACAGCTGATTTAGTTAACTTCCATTTATTCCCTTGTGCCACAGAAAAGGAGTCAGGAACAGAGTTGCAGGGAATTTTCCACCGATCCGCAGAAAACCATTGCCTACTCAGGAGCGTTAAAGGCTTTCCTGCCTCCTGGCCCTGGCTGCTCCTGAGGAAAGGCAGTAGACTGAGGAAAGGCAAAGCCAAGACTCTTACAAATGGCGCACGACACACACGTTAGAGGAGAAGCTGTGATTTGTTCATAAACAATTTATTTTATTTCAAATATGTGCCCTTGTTGATTCAACAATGATGTCTGGAGGATCATGTCCTCCACCAACCAAAGAGAGAACTGATCTGGAAATCTTCCACCTGACTTATTTGCTGATGATACCTTGACACTGCCCCTCTCCTCCTTCTTGGCAGCTGAAAGTATGGCTCAGAGTGAGCATAAACTTGCACCTTATTCTGAAATGGCTAGAAATACAGTGAACAAAGAATTAGTAAATCAACCACTCAGGGAGGCAGAGGGCTATGCATATATAGACAAATATAAAACATCTTACTGGGCTTTTTACCCATTTTTTTTCCTTCAAGTAAGATTAAAAACCACTTTGACTTTAGGGTCCTGCTGTTCCCTCTTCCTCATTTCCTCCTCATCCCCCAACAGAAAGAAACAATTCCAGAAATGCTTGATGTTCCTAATGTTTTTTATAAACATTTAAACTCTTGTCCCTCTCCTTCCAAAAAAGCAGGTAATGTGGTATGGAGTGAACAAGACTGGACAAAGCATGAGTTCCACATGGATAAACTGCTGATTATCTCTTCTTACTATTTGGTACAGGTGTATGCTTTACATTTCCATTGACTTAGATTGTAAGATATGAAACAAGTTATTTTGGATGCTGATGCCAATCTGAGCATTAAGGAAAAACTAACAGTGCCTGGGTCCTGGTACAAGTGGTCATGGACTCATGGAAGTTTCTTGGTTTAATATTTACAGATGTTTTAAAATTATGGTCTGTGAAATGTATTTTCCAAAGATGCTCCTATATTTGAGGAAAAAAAAAAATAAAAGAACCCTTGACCAAATCCCATCTCTTTTTAAAAGTCTTGCTAAAAATTTTGATTCATCAATTTATCTTAGCACACTTAGAAGCAGAATAGAGAATAATGACATTTTTAAAAAAGGAGAAAGATGCTGATCTCTAAGGAGACCGCCGCTCTTTTTTCATAAGTAAATGACACTGAATGGTGCGGATTCGATTCTTTGCTGGGGCAAACTCCGGCTGAAGTTTTAGTGTTGACTCATACCATTTCATCGCCTTTTCAAACTCTTCCTGTACAGAAAGGAAGAAGATTTCAAAGAGTCAGATTCCAAAACCACTAAACACATACATTTTCTATGCCTTTCTTGTCCTGAGTAGTTGAGCAGTATATGGCATGCACAAAAGTAACTGAACCAATCCTTGTGGTTTAGGATTTTTCCCTCCCTTCCCCAAATAACTCTGGTATTTGCTTGGGCTAATGACCCAATTCTGCATAATCCATGGAAGGGAGTCAAACCATCACTGAGCATTATTAAACAGTGATCTTGCCTTTTCCTTGTAATAGTAGATCTTAGCATTCTTGCTGTAAAAGTAACTTTTAAAAACACATTTTAATCAGAATTTACATAGATCAGAACTTCAAAATCTTAGACAATGCAAAACCATCGACTTTTCTGAAAAGCCAACATTTTTAGAAACAACTTGAAACTCTTTTCAAAAGATTACTCCAAGTAAAGGAAGTAAAAAAAAACCCAAACCCCAAACAATACTTTAAAAGCATACAGTAGCTAGACAATTTAAACTGATAACCTGGACTCTAGAGTGGTAGTAAAAAGCCTTCATGCTGAAATACCATCTATTTTAATACAGCTGAAATCTAATTACCTACACCACCCCACTTTTTGTTAACTAGGAAAGCACCCAATACTGTATTAGAAGAAAAGTGAGGGGGGAAAAGACCCAAAACATTCTGTTTTTTTTCAGTCACTTTCAACACTGGTTTTGTTCTCGTACGTTCCTTTTCTCAGTAACTGTATATGTACAGTACAGATAATACTAATTTCTAGCCACACTATAAACTCTACCTAGAGCAATGTGAGTTGTAAAGGCTTGATTTTTTAGAAAAGTGTATTTTAATACAGTTTCAACAGGAATTACATACAAAACCCCATCTTAGTTTGTGGGAGCACTGACAAACAACAATGAAAACAAGAATCAGATTTTTCCATCTTTAGATGTAACCATGTACATTTTCTGTGATCTGATACTGTTCTGATGTTCCTTTAGATTACCACATCAATAGTTTCTATAGCATCCATCCAAAGCTCTCAGTCCTTAACACTGCCAACTCTTTCCCCCTTGTAAGGCAACTTACTAAAAAGTTTTGCAAATAGAGGAACCACGGCCTCTATAATGCTATACTGTTAATTAGCATGACATCTACAACCTTTGGTCAGTCAGCTCTCAAATACAGCAGGTTAAATATGACATAAACTACCTTGTCTTTCTGTTAGTATAATTTGATCCAGAATATAATTTTTTTTCCTATTGCTACAGTAATTTCTTATAATGAATAAGGGGCTTCATTGGGAAATCTCTCAGATCCATGGAGAGTGAAGTTATCCTTAGGCACTATGCTAACTTTAAAAAGACATTGGCAACTCAGGCATCAAACTTTACTTCTTTGCTTTCAAACAACTGTCAGAAGTAATACCTTAACAGAACAAAGCTATGCCTGTCTTCAGTTTGTTTTGGTTGTGTATTTGACAGCACTGTGCATTTCAACTCATCTCAACCCCAATAGCCATAATACGTGATCACCTCCTCAGCTTGCCCTGATCTCTGTTATCCCCTCAACCACAGGAGGAAAATATTAAGGACAAATCCACAAGTGATGACAACTGACAGGGATACATAGTAACATGTGTTACTGAAACTACTTGTGACACAGATGTATGTCATCTATGTCTCAGTTTAATGGTGCCTCTTTTAGCCTTCAAATATACTGGCCCTGTTAAAGATAAGGATGAAACACACAAGAATCAATCCAGCTTTAATAAGATAGAACGAACACTCCATGTTCAGAGTAAGCACTGAAAGCTAAATTGCAGATTAAAATACATAGACACTATGAAGAAAATCAAGTTCAATCTGTAAATTATTTTGGGTGCTGATAATCCAGATATTGAAATTAAACTTCCCTTGTGTTTGTTCACCACAGCTGTGAACTGGGTTTTATTTATTACACTAAGCTCAGCTTTTCAGGATAGAGACCAAATTTATCATTAATTTCCCAGTATTATAAAAATATCCTGTGTTTAGACAGGCAGCCAACCCAAATTATCAACTGTGTGCTACTGTCTTAAAGCTTTGCAGACAGCATTCTAACGCCAGGTTATCTTGGCCTTCAGGTACTAAATGAGTACTAAGAGTAAGATGAGTAATTAATTTTGGCATTAAAAAAAAATAAATCTTTCTTGTTGATCCTACTCCAATTTCTTGAATGCTGCTTCTTTGGAATTATATGTGAGAGTAAGATTTTAATTTTATATATATACACTGTACCAAAACCAGACATAACTGTGTGACAGCACACTCACCATTGCTACGTAGACATTTGCCAGTGTGAAATGATTAACCACGAAGTGTGGTGCTATTTCCACTGCCATGGTAGCCACAATGATGGCGTCATTCCAGAGTTTTGCATTATGGAAGATGTTCGCTAGGCTTATTAGTGGCACATCCTGGAAGAGAAGAGCAAGCGATGAACAGGGAGGTTCTTTCCATTGTGGCTGTCTCAGGACCAGCAAGACAAATAGAAGACTCCACCGCCTGGCCACTCTCACTTGGTTACTACTCACTTCACTATCTGGCGACTTTGAAAGTGATGAGCCAGACCTGTTTTACTAAAAAAGGGCACTTGGACTTGAGTAATAAACAAAAACCCGTCACATACACACATCTGCTCACAACAGTGACAAATACTACTGCTGCACAGAAAACTCAAAATTTAACTCACGTAAGTGTCCTAGTATGTACGTTTATTTTTAGATGCTCCTACAATAGTTTTCTCCCCAAATATGAGATGCATTCTCAGACACAAAAGAAGCTGTTTTGTTTCACCGTCGTCCTTCAGCTCTTGCATAAAAGGGGAAGGAATATGAACAAAAGAGGAAGGCAAGGAAGTGAAACAAAGTTCTAACCATTTGTGCAACTGATGCAGTTTGTTATCCTGCCTCTGCCACAGAAATCCTCTGTGATGCCGGGTAACAGCTATAAATAACATTTCCTCAGCTAGTCACTGATGGTATGTTTTTTATTTCCTGGATTTCCAGCCTGTGACCTTGTCTGACTGACAAAACTGGTGAGCCCTGACAGCCATAACAGACTCTCTGGAAGCTGGGCTTCACACCTTCAAAGGACAAAATACTGCTTAGTAGCAAGTCTCAGGTGCCCTTAACAGGACAATAAAAAATTCTGGATGTATCTGATCCCTGCCTCTTTGACATTCACAAGGTAAGGAGTACCTTTGGTGGATAAGTCATCCATGTTTGCAAAACAGATATTATGGAAGTCAGAATCACAAAAGAAGCCCAAAGGAAAATTAATTACCCTTTATTTACATGAGAAAAGGCAAGAGAAAGTAGCCAGAGTGCATAAAAACAAAGAGGAGGATAAAACAAAATACTAAATAGCTGTTAATTCAGTGCTAACTCTCACTGAGTTCAAGTTGCAGCTGTATCTTTACAAACAAGACCCACAGTTTTCTCTGGAGGCAGTTTCAATATGGAGAACAAAATCAAGGCACAAATTCAGAGAGTCAGCCAGTCCCAAGCAACATTATATCACATTTCTAGAAAATACCATAATTTTGCCAAATTGTAGTTACCAATCCATACTCTGACCCATTACAAATCACGCAGCCAGGGGCTCAATTTCTGAGGAACCATTCCCAGTTACATACAGACAGAAAAATAAGCAAGAGCTTGTTGAGATAGATCTTGGTTTCAACCTTGTTTAAAAAGGACAAGTGCAAAGAGACAAAATTATAGGAACCATAGATACACAGGACATGCACTGGGAATGTGCATTTGTTAGTTGAGACATTTCTACTGCTAATGGCTAAATCCTCCTAATAATACCCTGAAAGTGTAAATTACCTTGTCTCCCTATTTTCAGAGAAAGGATTTAAGATCAAGATTCCAAAAGGAGTATACATTTTGCAATGTTAATGTGAATTGCATTTATCGGTTTGCAAGTGGGAGCTTGGTGTATAAGAACATACGTTATAATGCTCAGATACCATGTGGCAAGCTGAAGCGTACAAAGCTCTTCAGTCAGCTGAAACACTAAACAGAAGATTATGTTTAAAGAACTGCCTTTTTTGGACTAAGGCACAGAACTGCTGCACAAAGTCAGGCACCAGTACCAGTGTCCAGCTGAGATTCACACCCCAAACACTTAAGATTTAAGCATTTAAGTTATTCCTTTAGATATCACCTCCTCCCCTATTTAAAAACGCAATCAGAAGATACACTTCCCTCTCTAAAAGCATAACCAGAAAATATACTACCCACATCTTAGCTTAGAAGACTTGTCCAGACAAAGACTGATGAAGATTCCAAGTCCTACATAACAGAGAAAAGTTCAAGCTCGCATTGCCCAGAGAGGTGTCAAAACCCACTAAACTGCGGGAAACTCCACGGAACCTCTCTTGCAGTTTTGCAGTCTTTTTTTTAAAATGATTATTATTATTTTAAAAGGAGACGGTCCACACTAAACAGTTGAAGAAAGTTTTGAGGTTTCACCACAATTAGCTAATATCTAATACATTATAGACACTTGGTACACAGAGTGTTGGCTTTAACAATTGTCTGTGAAAGCCCTGTTGCGACAAGAAAAACATTGTTTCATCTGAGTAATGAGCACACATCTACACACCTTCATGTGATGGGGTGCATAATGCAATGCTTGCCGTAAGCAATCAATTGCCTTCTTTCCTTGGCCTTTCACCCTCCAGTAAAGAGCTGCCATGCTAGAGAGGACCCAGGAAGTGTGATTCTGGCAAAAGAACAGAAAAATCAGTCATGTAAACAGCTGCAGCGAACAGTCTTCCTGTCTTTCAGTCTTCCACTTTGATATATTGAGGTAGAGGGTATTACACTTAAAAACAGCATTAAACTATTTCAAAGCAGCAAAACGCTTCTTATCTAACAAGATATACACATTATGCAGGTAAATGAGATTGCCAAAGGAAACAAATTCCAAATGCAACATCATTTTCTTAAGAAAGGAATAGCAGCTAAATAGATTTAAACAGCAACTACAGTTTTAGCAGCCAAAACAGCTTCTAACCAGGTGTCTGATGCTGAGTAACTAGATGTGTATACACATTACCCAACATAAAGCAAAAAATGCAGCTAAGTTAGCTGAATGGACTTGTAGGCTCTCTGTAGTCACAGGAAAGAGAAAGGATGCTCTGAGATGCAGCTCAGAGCAGAAACCTGACAAGCCTAGCTGATTAAGTTTGGTGTCTCTAGCTGGCTGACTCCCATGTCACATGTTAGAAAGGAAAATACCATGTGCTTGAATTCTGTGGGCTCAGAGACAGTAAATGAATGTTTATGCTCACATACGCAATTAGATAAGTAGCCATTTTGATTTGTTTGATTAGCTCTTGTGAATACTGAATGAGACTGGTAGACAGAAAAACTGCATTTTATTTCCAACACAGCTAGCCTTACTGAGAGTTCTGCCTCTGGTCTCAGCACTCATTTTTCAGCTTATTTGGATAAAGCTTGCTGTCTGCAGTAGGAACTGTAGCACGTAAGAGAAAGAGATAATATACATCTAAAGTGAAAAGAAAATAAGTCTTGTAAATAGTGTAAGAGTAACATCTTTACCTTCTGGGAATGACAAAGCTAGCACAGTACGTTCCTCAGATGGCTTTCAGAAGAATACGCTAGGGGCACTAAACTGTTTTGCTGAGCCCTCTTTTCTATAGTAGTTTGGGATACTCTTGTCTGTAGCTGTAAACATATAACAATCCCTGAATTCTCATCTACCTCATAGATCCTGGGAAAATTATGTTCCTCATCATCTTCTCCCAAGGACCTCAGCTGAGGTTCTTATCAGCCTTAATCTAGCTAGGATGCTTGTCTTTCTCTGGGGAGAACAGGAAGTGCAGCCTTGCACATAGTGCCATACCTCCACCTGAACGCATCTGATACTTCAGCCCAACACTGCATAAAGTAAAAGGAAGTAAGCAGAGAAGAGAGGAAGCCCCTGTCTATTAGCTGACTGCTGCATGCCAGGAGCGTGACTGGAGAGTTGAGCCATGGTTTAACTCAGCTTTCCATAAGCTCCAAGTCAATGGTAGCACAAAAAGAAAGAGGAGAGATGAGAACTGTTGAAATAGTTTCATTTATAGCAGCAACCAGCAACACTGCTCACTACAGGGCTGGAAACATTGGAAAATTTGACAAACTTAGGTTTTAGTAGAGATATATGCAAGACACTTGACAGTGTAAGCACAAGAAACAAATAAATACCAGTGAGGGCATTACAGATGCTGAATAGACACAAATCCCTATTCCAAGTACTGAGATATTCCTTCACTGGTATTTCAGACAAACTGAACTGGATTGACTATGTCAGGCGTCTATGTCCAGACTTTGTGTTTTTCTCATTTACACATACCTTTTCCAAAGCTTTGGCTATTCGAGTACCAACTTGTTCTAATGACTGTGGTGAGTACTGGTCTTTGCCAAGATTCTGGAGCACCTGTGGAAGAGGGAAGACAAGTGCTTAGATGCTGGAACCTGGTAAGAGATGTCCCTCACTTGTTGGTTGCTTTTTTTCCCCAGCCTTCTACAAACATTGCAACCTGTTCCAACCTAAACATCACTGTCTTATTTTGAGTTAATACCGTCTGTATCATCACAAAGTGTTATAACTAGATGGCACTGAATATTAAGAATGCCAGAAGTTTATGTATGTTCAGCTAGACTTTTCTTTCACTAATTCCCCATCAAGAGCTATAATTACAAAGACGTAAATGGTGTTTTAGGATTTCCCTTAGGCCAGATCATAGATGGCTGGGAAAAAATTCTGATAAGGCATCGCTTTCAGCTTGCACTGTTCTTACACTTTTAACCAGGCATTCACTCACTGAAGGTCACTTCTGGAGACAGGGCACTGAGCTAAATGCACCTTGAATATGCCGTGGTATGGCCACTTTTGTGTGACAGCCTTCAGCTCTGGCCTACCTCTTTCAGTTGACTTTCCCCAGTGTAATGCAAGCTGGCCCGACTAGAGACACCTTGCAGGTGGTCCAAAGTGTGCATACTGGCTGGTAGATTTGGGTTGCAAAGGGGCTCCATGGCTGGTTCTTGGAGTTGTGTGGCAAAATCAATGTGTTCTGTAATGCTATAAAGGTCATAAAACAAGTTGAATCAGTCACAAGATTCACTACAGAAGAGTGAATTCACAAAGAGAAGAGTCACTGCAAAGTTCCCTAGTGAGTATAAACTGCCCAGAACCTGGCAGAATCTCATTTGAGTAGATCAAGAAGTAAGAAAGAGTGGATCTTCCGTCTGCACTTGCACTTTTCCTTGCAAGTCTATTGACGAAACAATACATAATGTTTTCAAACTTCTTTGAAATCCTGGTAGTTCTTTCTTATTTTAAAGAACACTAAAATCTTCAGTTTATGCAAACTGAAGGCCCTGTAACTGTCTTGGCTTTGTGTGAGTAACTTATTTAAGGTTCATGTACAAGATACTTACTCAATGTTTTTAGCAGAAACAGCAAGCCATGTGCTGGCTACAGTTGTAAGCTCCACCCTACGGAGTTTCAGGCATTCATCAGGACTTGGCCAGCCAAGGCTACGATAGTCGCGCCTTTTCCCTTGAGAAAGGAAAAAAAAAATAGCAGAAACTGCCTGGAAGCAGAAAGACATTCTACTTCAGTACAATGATTTACAAAATACTTTATGCCAGTGGATACATTCCCTGTGTTACAGAAGTCACAGTCCTAAATGCACTTAATGAAACTTGGGTTCAAAGACAGAACTGGATCCTACGCAGGACAGAAAAGGAGGCAAAGTTTTAAAATCTGTTTCATTACACTTGTTCAATAGCTACAGATTAAGAACATTTGCCACTCTTGTTTACAGGTAAGGTCTCTACTTAAATGTCCTTAGAGAAAGTTCATAAGTGACTCATCATTTAAGTTCTCTAGCTACAATAAAAACAATAAAGGTTGATTGCTCTGTCTTGTGACAATCCTAGGTGAAAAGAATACTGCCATTTCTTTTCAGTGAATATTGTTTAATGCGGACAGTGGCTTTTACTGCATTCTTACACTCAAGACAGCAACATTTCTGAAACTATTAAGCGATTACAATTCAGCCTTCCCATTTTGCAGAGAAGTTAACGGAGGCAGGGCAAGGTTAAATAAACTTTATTTATGTTAACACATAGATCACTGGGAGAAACAAGAGCCTGATCTTCACATTTGAACCAAAGCCTACTGAAATCTTTCCCTTACATTTGGTGGATACTGTACCAAGGCCTAGGAATCCAGCTTGTGCTGTCAGAAAACATTTCCCTCTGATATCAGAAACATCTGAATTGACTGGAATGTAAGAAACATTCACTGTAGCCATAAATTTGCACAGTGGGAAGCCAGGTTTAACAACGTGCCAGTCTATCGTACCAGCTATGTAGGCAGTATTTCAGTATTCATTTCTAGTTACCTGAAGTTTTGCCCATTTGGATGCAAATCCTATTTCCCATCCAAGGTATAGTAAAAAGTTTCACCATAATTTTTCAAAATAAGGATGAAATAATACCATGTCTTTTATAAAGTATTCTGATTAAAGGGAAATTAACTTCAAGAAACACTGGGAAACTTCAGAGAGGAATGATCAGGGGAGCTCATCCCCACCACTGTGAACCACCTGATTGAGAGTTCTTATTTGTATGAATGACAAAATATAGCAAGGGGTATCGAAACGCTACACAGAGACAGTTCAGTAGTCTGAGTGGTAGTCAAACACAGGACAGCTAGCGTCATTTCCCTGTTCTACCAGAACCTCCCCAGGTGACCTCCAGTACATTGCATAAACTTTTGATGATTTAGTCCTTGCAAAGAGAATGTCAGCAAATCCTGCCTCACAGGAGTGCTAGGAAGAGAGAAGAATCATTGAGGAAAGGACAGGAGTGTGCTCACAAATTACAGTCTGTTTTCATGTAATTCCCCCTGCTTCTCCATTTTAAATATTTAATTCAGTAACTTGCATTTGTCAGTTGCTAAAAAAGGAGCTTGTTAAAGATTTAATGTAAAACCCTTCAAAATGTGAAATCCCTTTCCAGGTCATCAAATCATAAAGGACTAAAATGTATTGGAGAGCACATCTTTGCCTGCACATCAGCCCTATGACATTAGGATTTTAGTTCCATTGAAATCAAGGAAAGACAAAAAAGTATGGGGGCCAAGAACTTCGGTTCTCTTCTTTGGCATCATTAGATTCTAGCAGCTCTACATTTCATCCCAAGCAATCACATGCTGATGATTTATGTTCACCTGAACGCACCAACGGAATTAGCTTGCACCACAGTAATAGACTACTCTCCAATTCCTGTTACTCAACTAGCAAAAACTCCAGCTCTCTCTCCAAACCTCCTCATCTATGTTGGTGCAATACTCTACTCTTCTGTAGCTTCAGTCTTCTGGAAGACAGTCTCTAAGTTTTCTCACATAGTATTGCCAAACCAATTATAGCAGAACACTTAAATTTTTAAATTTATTTTATTTTTATTAGACCAAGCTTTCTGCTTTTTGTTTTTGAGTTGTGTGTCTTGTGTTTAGGCAGTAATCAATTCAAGCTCTCAACCTGCATTTATCCCTGAAGCTGCCTCTCTCATCTGATAAACTAACTTCTCTGCCCATTCTGATCTAAAGATCATTAAAACCCCCTCTCTCTTTTACTACTTCTACTCAGAGTATCTACTTCTTTCCTTCTCTGCTCTTTCCACCTCATCCCCAGAAGCTCTGGGAATTAACTAGAAGGTTTTCATTCAGCAGATAAAATTATATTTCACTTCGTGGAAAAAGGATGGATGAGATTTCCAATTTTTCCAGTTACTCATCCAGAAGGCATGTTTCACTAGGTAGTCTTTGTGACACATTTACAGCAATAAACCAGTGTCATATAAAAGCTGCAAATGAAATAAACCATAGTAATGCAAAAACTGCAAATGACTTGCTTTCTCTAGAAGCAGCAGGTTACCTATTGGTCCAGGAGAAGGTATCTTTGGTCCACTGATCTCCAGGGCAGTTTGGTAAAAGTTTTCATTTTCTCCATTAGCCCCTTCTTCCCTGTTTCTCCCAACTGGCTCCTGGAGATCCAAGCTTTCAGCTTTTGGTTTCTTTAAACGTTTGACCTGAAAAGTGATCTATCAAAAGAATAGCGTTAGCACGGTTAACAGTAAGAAACACCATGAACATTATCAGCTACAATACACTACTTGTCTAAGCCCAAAGATTCAATTTCAAACACTTTACAGACAGGATCTTCCTCTCTCTCTCCCTCCCTCCCCATCTCAACCCATTCCCTAAGCCTGCTCACTTTCACTGCATCACATCATGCAAACAAAGTACACAACTTCAATCTCCAACATAGGAGAAAACCAACTTAACTGCTGGAGAACTGAAAGGCATTTTTATTACATGCTTTGTTTGTAAGATGATGACAGTAGATATTTGATTGTTTTCATGCTAACCAAAACTTTTGGTTATAAACTTTTCTCCTTTGTAACTGTGCACAAGAAGTTTGAAGATATCCAGCATCATTCAATAGCCTGTTCAATAGTAGCTCTTGCTACTGATAATTAACACTTATGGTATCACTTTTAGTGATGCAGAGGCCTTTCCTTTAGAAGATGGATTGAAACTAGTTGTTCATTTCACACAAGCCATAAAACAGCTCTTTTAGGCCCATAGGGGAAGCTCCTCTATATAAATATTCCAGTGTTAAACCCCTGAACTGTCCTCTTTTCTTTCCCTCCTTTGCAACAGTAAGTTGGTACAAGACTTAAGTGAACTCATCCAAACTTACCCATTCAGCTTCATCATCATCACCACAGTCCCCAAAACAGGAACTAGCCAGTCCATCCTGAGATCCCTTCTTTAGGACCCGAATTCCCTGCAAGTCCATCCGATGACCTTTTACCTCCAGCGCCCCTTCAAAAGCTTCCTGAGGCCAAGAGTTTTCAAACTCATCCACCAAAGCCAGCATCTCTTCAGACATCTGATCACCTTCTAAACCCTCTATTCCTTCTGAACCGTTGCTTTCTGCAGTGACTGTGTCTAAGAAGGAACACCATAAAAATTTCAAAAAGTTTTTTCTTGCTGCTTCCACGAATTGTAGAAAAAGGATCTTTTTTTTTTCTGTGACCTGACTTTTCCACTCACACAAACCAAATATCACTGACTGCACACTGCAAATGGAGAGGGAGACTGGAGAATGCAGACTTCCTCATTGCAAGTAAGCATCAACTGTTGCTTCAGAAATCAACACCTTCAGATCACTTTTATCAGTTTTCTTTCCAAACCAGCATTCTGCCTGTTTCAGGAAGTAAATAGGTGGTGTCTTTTAATACATACTTGCATTAAACACTGACTAAAGCTCTCTGTAGTTTAACCACAGACACTGTTTTTCTTGCCTTGTATTTGGCATAGCTGATACAGAATTCACCGAGGTACAACCAACATGTGTTTGTAGACTCATGCAAGAAACAACATTCTTTAGCTTTGGAAATGTCTAAACCTTGATCTCATCTTTTAATTGAATGCATTTTGATGTTATCCTTGGAGGAGGACAACAGTGAAAAGAATGAAACTGGTTTTAAGGGTTACTTGTCGCTTTACAGACAGAGGAGGGGGAAAGTAGCTTCTTGGAGGAAGGAAGAGAGTTCTGAAAAATCTAGCAACTGATTTAATTACCAGCATTCATTTTGTAAGGCTGACTTACTTTCCAGTCTCAAGAAGGAAGGATCCCTTGCTGTACTCTGAGTAAGGATTTCTGGATCTTCTGTACCTTCCTCAGAGTGTCCCTCTGCCACTGCAGTAACTGTCTCATGGTGGTCAAAGTATTTCTCCTTGTCATGACTGCCATCTGGATTCCTCTCATGACAGTGGCCTGAAAGAGAGAAATTTATGGATACACCACATAAGACTGGTCCTCCTGGATATGTGCAGAAGCTGTACTGTGGAAGCTACAGTCTTCTAGTTTTCTAGATACGGATTAAAAGAATACTTCTACTACTTATCAAAGACTTCATTCAGTGATTAAAAAGCTGATCAGCCTCCTGACAAGACAGATCACCTGTTCCAGGAGATAGATCAACAGTTACATGAAACAACGTTACTGGTATACACTATTAACTGCTAATGAGAGAAAACTCGGATATCTTTTGAGAGAAGGCTGCACAGTACATAGGAAATTCCTGTGTTCTGTTAGCCACTCCAATGAGCATTCCCAAGACGTATTTTTAGTAACACTGCACCAGAGGTGGAGGTTGCCTGCCACATGAGCTTCACTTAGACACCATAATGGTCACCATGCTTATGTGCAGTAGAAAAAGGGCCAAGGCAGACTGACGTGGGATAGCCAGGCTCTGACCTTCTGTGCCAGGAACAGATGGTATGTAAGTAAGACTAGCTTACTAAATCGACAGACAAAAGCTACAAGTATTAATCCATGCTAAAAATCTGACTGTTTATTCAGTTGAAAATTTAACACCTATAATTCTGTAGTCAGGTTACAGGCTCACATTCCACCAAATGCAAAGAACTAGAAATAACATTGGAAAAATCCAAGTAGAGCAAGTAACGAGCAGACATACAAAAAAAGTGCAAACATGCAACACTAGCCTTTGAGCATCCTTCAGTGAGAAACTGTTAAGCTTTCAGAATGTAAAGGACCGCCACCTGCAACTTTGCAGTATTATTTCTGATCTCAAATACATTTTAACTGAAGAGCTCAGATTTTCTAACAATAATTACTTGCCAGTCTTCCAGGGTGAGAGGTGTTTAGATACCTGCTCCCCTGGCCGACCCTAAGAGATGCACAGGTAGAAACAGGATTGTGCACACATGAGAGAAGTTGGGAGCTGCCCCAAACCCCACTGCACAGCTACAGGGCCAAGACACCTGCCTATGGTCACAGGGGAAGCCTGCCACCACAGAGGAAAAACATATTCTGTGTACAAAGCTGCTGCTCTCAAACCCCTCCCTCCTTTATTTCAATCACTTATGGGTGAAAACAGTGTATGTATACAAATGAATTAAGAAGCACACAGCAGATCAAAGAATATTTAAATTAAATGCAAGATTCTCAAGTATGTTCCCCATTCTACTATCATGAATGCAAATTGTCTTGCTCTGTGCATATGGAAAACATTGTTTTTTTCAACTGGCAGCATAAAATATGAAGAATGTGAATAAAGTAGATTAGTGACTCCTTTCTTCTCCATGCAATGATCCTGTGTTACAGAAGAATCTCACTCTTTCATCAAGGTTGTAACTCTCATGTAGGAGTAACCTGTTCCACCACTTCTCAGCAAAGTGAAACTACAGCTTTTTCCTGTACGGTCTCTACTTTTGCATCTGTGAACACTCAGGTGATGTCTTGGGAGGAGAAAGAGAGCAGTATTTTCTGGAGGAGGAGGTTGTCACCAAAATAAAACAAATAAAACTATATTCGTAAACCCTCTGTGAAAACTACTTCTTGCCTTACCTTTACTGCTGTACATCAAAAAAATAAAACCATGTAATTTTATGCGTAAATATTTAAAACAGAAGCAGTTAACTTCATAAACTCCTCTAACATCTGCCATAAAGTTATACTCTGTCTTTCCTACTCTATCAGTCGTTGAGTCTTGCTTTAATCCCCCTCCCACTTCCCCCATGCTGTCAATAAAAAATTAATTGGTTTCATTAAAAAAAAAAATCACTTCAATATATGGAGAGTCTCATGTTTAATTTATGAGAAATGGTGCACAGAACCCTAAAGCTGAAACCAGTCCCCCTGCCTGACATCAAACCAGCCCAATTTTGATGCAAGTCAGGTGCTTCTCAGTAATGCGATGACTGCAATTCCCTTTGCTGAAGGTCAACTCATCATTAGTATAAAGAAAAAAGCAAAGAAGCTGAAAAACAGATGACTCTTTCCTAATTGAAACAAAAAGGCCAAAAAGAGAAAAAACTTGGAAATAGCAAGCAGAAGGGGAAAAAACCATGAAGGCACTTATAATTCTACTTAGGACCAACTCTGTTAATATTAATTTACAAACACTGACAGCTAAAAACAGATTAGATGAGAGCACCAGCTTTCTTGGGATCTGAGAGCTGCTATATATAGAAACCTGAGTGGCCTATTTTTTCAAATTGCTGCTTTCAGTTGTCTGAAGTCACAGGAGAAAAAAAACCAACTGGTTGAAAAACCACTGGAAGTCCAAGATCTCTGAGGAGCACACTGTGAAGCTGGTAGTACTGAGACACTGCAAGTCAGAACTTCATAGCTTGTACCAGCCCTATGCCAGTACCAAGGCCAATGGGAAAGACCACCACCAAGAGTGTGAGACCAGCAAGGGAACAACATAGCCCCAAAACTCCTGGCACTTCATTGGCTGCAGAACATTAGTTATATCCTTGTAATACTTCCACCACCTAAGCTGTGTGAAGGATGACAGTGACTGTCAGCATACAAATGCTCAGCTATGTATTATCACAGAATATTAGGAGTTGGAAGGGACCTCGAAAGATCATCCACTCCAACATCCCTACCAGAGCAGGATCATCTAGATGAGGTTGCACAGGAACACATCCAGG
>NW_010190483.1:14626-19566 GCF_000695765.1 Mesitornis unicolor | reverse complement strand
GCAGGGAGGCGGCGGTCAGGCCCCCATGGCCCCGGCAGCCCGGCACGAAGCCTTCCCGCCTGGCTTGGGGGAGCCGAGCTTCTCTCCGCGCTGTCCCGGCTGGGGATGAGCCCATACCGCCTCTGCCAGGGCTCGGTGCTTCGTGTGGGCCTCGAAACATCAGGGAGAAAACTTTATGTCTGAAGGGAAAAAAGGCAGAAAATGTTTTAAAGTGATGCAGCTTTATGTAAGTTCTGTCTTTTTAAGACTATAAAACGCCAGCAACTGCTGCAGTCGGTGCTGTCCGCTCTGTTGCCTGTGGTCATGATGGCTCACAGTCTTACATAAGACGATCAGCGGTTTTGTGGAGCGTGTACTTAAAATACTTACAATGCCCAGCAAGGCAATGCCACTGTTTCATCTTCTGCTCAGTTTTAGGGAAGTTGCCTGTAGCGCATCATTAAGTTTTCCAGTTCAGCTGTTCAAAGTTGCTTCCTGCCCGCAGACCTGAGCTGCACGCAGTCTCTTTGCTTTTATCTATGCATGCATTAAAAATTCTTCCTATCCAGCTCCTGTTGAACAGAAGCTGTAATTCGTTCTACATGAGGTACATGTAACTGTGCTCATCTTCAGGTGTGGGAGGCTTGCCTGAAACACTTATTTTAAAGTAAAATGGCTGGATAGTGTTATTTTGTAGCTTGTCTGTGTGGTTAAGTATTCCCTGCTCTGCTACGTAAATTTGGGGTGTATGGTTTTGATTTTTCTTTATGCGTGCACGTATCCAGCAACATAACTTGGTAGACTTCATTGTACAGATGAAGCAGGTAATTAAAACTAAGACAAATCAGATGGTTCTCAAGGAAGATCTGCTTGCTCACAAAAAGAAGCAAACATTAGAAACACACAAATGCTGCAGAATAGTGTTACTGTATTCTGCATGAGCTCTAGGAAAGCTGGCTTGTGGAATTAATTAGTGTCATGATTTAAAAACCACTGGCTGGTATTCTTTGGGTTATTTTCAAGGCTGCTTTACGGAGTTGCACAATAATTCTGGAAGTACTTTAACTGAAATGTTTTGTTTAGCTAGTATGAGAGTCAGTCTGAGTCCTCAGCTACCTCTCCTTTTTATTTAGGATGATGTAAAAGCTGCATGAGTTGTACAATCTCATTATTCTCATTAGAAGTTTACTCTCACAGATTTGATGGGAAATATGTGATCCTGTTAAATGTGGCTGTTACAGAACGTGTGTGCAAACAGAAGTTTAAGTCCAGGTAGATTCAGGAGGGGTTACATTTTAGGAACATAGATGCTGACTATTCCCCCTGTCCGTGGTTTCCCCAGGTCTAAGGTGGGGGCCTGTCCTGTGACCAGTAAGATGCTGAAGGATTTGAACTGCTTTCTAATAGTTTAATGGGACTTAATTCTAATATGGGAGTCCTTTGTGGTTGAACTAAGGACTTATTCTTGAAAGTGCACCTCACGCAGCTTGATGTTCAGTGTGCAGCTTGGTTTAAATGGATGATGTTGGAATTTGGGAGCTTAAGCGATAGACAACTCATTGTGATCAGGAAGAAATCTAGACACTAACTACTTAGTAGCACTAACATCTAATGTAAATAAAGGGCAAAACAAAGCCTCCCTTGCGTCCCAAAAGGTGGTGTGCTTTTATTCTGTTTAGATTAGCGCATGGCTCTGCTGTTTCTGAATTGAAGCCTGGCTTAGAGGTTCTGCTGTCTGAACTTGTTCTGTCTTCCTCAATGTCTAGTGGTACCAGATGTGGCAGAAGATACAGTCTCACCAACTAGAGCTCGGACCATGAAGGACTATGAAAATGTAAGCAGACTTTTAATATAAAACTTGAAGACAGATTTATGGCTCAGATTTATGGCTCTAAACGCTGGCTAAAGTGTTGACTCTCTGGGTCAGCTTCTTAGTTTGTGTCAGTCAACACAGATCTGGTGGAGCTGTGACCAGCTTGGCTCTCTGTGCTTTCAACCTCCATTTCTTAAATATTGCTTCCAAAGGAAGGGCGAAGATTTGTTGTTGAGAGCAGCCAACTGCCACTCTTAAATTGCGAAACAAAAACTGGCACCCTCTGCTCAAAACTTCATGCAGTCACCAGAGACATAAGAACTTGGTTTGCAAGTCTGCAACCGATTTATTTCAGGGAACCATCAGGTTTATTTTTGTTTAGACTAATACAGGATTTGGCTTTTTAATTAATTGACTGCTGTATAGTACCTTTTACCTTCATCTTTATGTACGAGTGTGCTTGGAACACTTTTATAAAGGTCTGATATCGTTGTGATGGTTCTGCAAACTGGTTTTGGTGCTTGCTAGAATGTAAAGGAAAACATTAGATTTTAAAAAATATATTGGTTGTATTGCTTGTTTAAATTAAATAAGCCAGTTGTTTATAGCTGAATGATGATTTGGTTGGGATATATCTGTGTTGCAGGAAAACTCCCCCATAAAAAGCTTTAAATTGTTTCACTCCAGTTCTTATGATTGTGTGAGGAAACTGTAGAGGAGCGAGCAATCAGAAATCTCCTGATGGCTGCTGCAGATAAAGGCTGTGGCTGCTGTCTTTAGGATGTGCTGAGTGTCTGCACTTCTTGGTGTGCTTCTGTAGCTGCTGTGACCTTTTGTGGTGTTATGTTTGAAACGAGTGTTTCTTCTAAACTCTTTCAATTTCTTGTGGCCTTGTATCCCGCTGAGGAGAAGCTGTGCTCTTTGCTTGGAATCTAAAGCTTGTTTTGGAAAGCGTTGGTGAAGGATGCTTGTTACACTCTGTAACTATTTCACTTTCTCTTTTGTCTTGTGCATTGGCTGGGGTAGAAAGGCACTGCCTTGGCATTAGTATGTGCTTAAAATCTTCTGCTGTGACGTGTGCCAAAGACCTCGGTCAAGAATACACGTTCTGCAAGTGATTTATTACCTGTAGGGTTTGTTTGTAGAGGGAAAAAGTTGTATGAGGGAGGGAAAATCTGTTGTTGTTTGTTCTGTGTGATATAAAGGAGAAAGGGACTCCCCACAGACCTCTGGGTGCTGGGGATGTACAGACCCCTTGCATTAAACTGAGTTGTAAAACTTCTCGTAGGCTTCTACGGATGCCAACAGTATAATGAAGCTTAAGAATCCATTTAAGTAAAGGAAGAAGAATCCCTTAAACACAATTAACAGAGATATTTCTGTAACTTCTGGTTTTGAGTCTGTAAGATTGCTGGTGGCTGGAAACCTAAAAGTGATGGCTGTTTACCAAGCACCAAGAGGTGGCTATGGTTAATGTGCTTTTGGACTGACGTAAGGCTGTTCTGGCCACTAATTCAGATTTGTTTTGACGTGAGTAAAGTTCCTGATATTTCCTGTTTGGAGACAGTTTGTGTGTATACTTATACGTTCATGCAGTAAAATATTTGTATATATATTTTACTGCATGAATTTGCTGCTCTTTGAGGCTATGTTATTTTTTACAGGATATGAGAAGAAGGTAAAGAAAGGGTGAGCTCCTTGCCTTGCAGCTCAGTGAGAACAGGATGAATGGAGTGACCCTTGAATGGGCTGAAGGGGGATCCATGTAGAAAAGGTCCTTTTATGTTTAGACCTGGAAAAGATGCTGAGATAGAGAATATTGCAGGTGTAGATTTTTTTGAGTATTTCTGGTATGTTACACTGTCTTGCTATATGGGAGGAAGCACCTTGTGATTGTGTGATTATGTGGGCAAAATGAAAAGCATATTTGAGGACCTCATTACGGTTTATTGGATGCTCCTGAATAGAAAGGATGATTGGTATCAAGTCAGGGAACTAAGTACTAATGTTTGTGGTTTTTTTCTTGTCTCCCCAAACCGATTTAAGAGTTTTGCTGTCTTGTAAAATAGCCTCTGCTGGCAAAACCTCAACTGTGAAACCACAGCCTCTGCTGACAGATGTCATTTTGCATAGAAGTGGTTCTATGAGGACTTGGAAAGGAGCTAAACTGAGCTGGACAAGTGATATTTGCTACTGTGCTGTCTGTGGTGTGGAGTGTTCTGTGTAGAGCTTACTGCATTGTTCTGGTTTTTCCAAGAAGTGTCTGCTATTTCTCTTCTTTAGGTCTTTTTTAAAAAAAAAATACAGAAATAAAAATGCGTAAAGGAATTAAGACCAAGTTTTTAAATCATAAGTTTAAAGGATTGCCATTAAAATCCCTTTTCCAGTGTGAACTTGATCGCATTTTACACAGTCTTTTATTAAGCCGTAACTTTTTAATTGTAGTCTGCCTGAATTAACTTTCCTCTGAGTAACTGAATGTCAGAGACAACATTTGTTTCAGTTCTTGGTTTATGATTGCATAGACTGCTTTGTTTGTCTTTTGAAAATAGTACCCTTAAGCTCTTTGGTTTAATTCTATTGCCAATGAATTACATGCGAGTGGAGTTAAGGTATGCAGGGTTCCTTTGAGATTGTTCTTTCCTTCTGACTCAGAAATGTAATGAGTCTGTGAAAACTAAAGAGAATGAGTGTAGCTGATAAATTTGCAGTGTCTTTGGCACTTGGACACTTTCTGAATGATCAGACACACTGACTGCTAGGAGTGATCTACTGACAGCTTAAAAAACTCCCCAAAACCCAACAAAACAAACGCCCTGAGGTCTGCTCTCACCAGTTGAACATGGTGCTGAACTTGCCAGCGAGACATGCAGGATCAAGCCCAGTTCTGCAGCCTTGCTTAATTTCTTAGAAATCTCCAATTTCTTTGCTTACTCTGAATGAGGATTTCAGCTCTGAGCAGTTTTCTGCACTGAGCTCTGTGACTTGAAGTACAGAGTTTCACTGTTCTCATGCTTACATCTACTTGAGTGTTCCAAAATAGTCATTCCAGTTACTCAAGGTACACTGTGATACTCCTGAGGTATCCGTGTGTTAAACCATTACAGCTTGCATAGTTCAAGTTTATATCTACTACTGTTTGTAGTTA
>NW_010190483.1:0-14615 GCF_000695765.1 Mesitornis unicolor | reverse complement strand
CAAAGATAAAGTTAAATATATGTATTGCTACTGCTTCTAAAGACAGCCCTCTTCAGGATGTGTGAATGGGCCACAAAGTTTGTGTAGTTTGTGTAGTATTTTCAGTTGCTTGGATGCTTTTTACTTGTGTGAATAACGATGAGGCGTCTTGCTGGGCAAAGATTATTAAGCTGAAGAATTGTTTGCAGATGGAGGTTCTGAGTGCAGCTACAGAAAATAATCTTGGGTTTCACAAGCCAAATATTTGAAGAATTGTATTGCTAATAATTTTTACAAGTGGTGCTATAGTGCTCTAGAAAAGCCTACATAAATATTTTATTGGTAGCTCTGTAACATATTAGATTTCCTTTTGCTGAAAGCATCTGGCAGGGCACACAAGTCTTATTTGAATGAATGTTTTATGCTTAGTCTGTTAAAAAAATTTAGAGTGAGACTCCTTTCTTTAATGAAACCATCAACTGTGTTACTGCTTCTACTGGGAAGGTTTAAAATCATAAG
The DNA here is from genome assembly GCF_000695765.1 of Mesitornis unicolor. Lineage (NCBI taxonomy): Eukaryota > Metazoa > Chordata > Aves > Mesitornithiformes > Mesitornithidae > Mesitornis > Mesitornis unicolor. The sequence goes on along the minus strand of NW_010190483.1, from coordinate 14,117 downwards.
CAATTTTTTTCCCAAAGAATTGCACTATGAAATACGGGATGGGATAAAGGTTTTATTGGGGTTCGATGGGGTTCACACGCTTTGTGTGCTTGTGGCTTTTCTTTCCCTGAATAAGGCTACCATGCCAAGCTTCTGCCAAAAAAATACTTCTCTTTCAAGGTGACATCTTACTTTGTTCAAGTTCTATTTTCTAGAAGAAAGAACTACTTAATATTTCTAGATTCAGACAAATCTCTTGAAGTCTTTTTGTGTGAAGCCATTGTTTTAGTACTTAGAGAGGGAATATTCTAAAGACCACTGTGCTCAGCAGCATGTATTATAAATTTTTAAACAATACTGTTTTATAGTTATTTGTTTAAGTGCTAGCATCTGAGTTTCACTGGGCAAAAAAATAAACAAGCTATGTGATAACATCTTGCACAAACATACAAAGTTTGTGTGTGTGCCAAAATGCCTATACATCTTAAACAAAACAAAACCCCAAAGCATTCGGAAGGGGCACCCTGGAGTGGGATTTCTTGTTCAGGTGAGGAATGGAGATAGGGGTAAAAAGTGTTATGGATGGGATGGGATGGTGGGAGAAGGGTGTGTTCTGTGGTACGTGCTGAAGCTGGAGAAGACAGAAGCCTGTTGAAGGGCTTGGAGTGTTTGCAGCTGCCTGGGTGATGCTGTCTTGGAGGAAGGGATGTTTCATTTTGACCTGGGTACCATGCTGTTATTAACACCTTCACAGTTTGAAAATACATATATGTATATATATATATATGTGTGTGTGTGTTTTGTGTTTAACAGTGTCCGGTGGGTTGAATTCTAATCTTGCACTGTGGAGAGCAAAACTAAATGATAGTAGTTTTCACTCTGTATTTTACTGTGTTTGAAACACGTGATGTAGTTCACTCATTTTCTGTCTTATTTCACAGCAAATCACTGATCTGAAAAAAGAGAACTTCAACCTGAAGCTCCGTATATACTTTCTGGAGGAGCGAATGCAGCAGAAGTTTGATGGTCCCACTGAAGAAATATACAAAATCGTATGCACGTAGAATAATTAAAAAGAATTATCTGTCTTCTTGAAGAGTTTGTTTTGTGGGGATATTACCTTTTTAACTCAACTTTTGAGTCTTTTTTTACAATAACTTTATTTTTTCCCCAGCCTAATCCTCTTCAATAAGAACTAAATGAAAATGACCTTCACCAAGTATGGAAACTTGAGTGGAGAGTTTGAATTGAGAGCTATGTCTTGCATCCTCATTATTTCAGGTTTACAGATGATAGGAAGCATTTCATATGCCCTTGGTGATGCCTGCATTCTAGAAGGCAAAAAAGTCATTTTGGTAACGCAGTAGTGTGTTATTTATAACAGATGCTTGCATCAAGTCTCTTTTTTTTAATAGGAAGGAAACTTTAGTTTCTCTTGATGCTTGTTGCAGTAGTTAAGTACATAAATTGATGTTTGGCTATGTCATGGATTCAACTGAATGTTGCTGATTGGTTTTGTGTCCTGCTCTTCTGTGCTGGTGTCTGTCTTGTATTTGCTGATAAATTGAAATGGTGTCTGCCAGCTTGCAGGCCAAGCAGTTCTTTGTACAGTGTGTGCTTATGCCATGAGTAGTTTACTCAGGCTATAACAAAATAATTTAGAGGTTATTAAAGACCTCAGTAGTTGATACAATCAGGTTTTAAGAAGAAAACTAAAAGAAAATATTTTGTAGCTCAAGAAAAACCACACATGGAAGCCCTAGACAATCCCGAGTTGATCTGCACTACCCCCATTATAGTATAGTGTGCATGTAGGGGATTTGTATTGCTTGAATACAGTGGTCATAAATGGTTTTTTTGGTTTCTGAAAGTCTTGAACCTTGCAAAACATGTCCTTTAACAGCTAGAATGTCTCCATGCTATTCTTAGCTCAATGTTACTTTGTATTTGCTGGCCCAAGCAAAAATCTACACATTGCCAATTACTTTTGTGTAGGATGGCCTCTGAATTCTCTCCAGACACTCATTCTTTTATCTTAGAACATTGAGCTGAAAGTTGAGATAGAAAGTCTGAAGCGTGATCTGCAGGAGAGAGAGAAACTGCTCATCAAAGCCTCGTAAGTACCAGTAAATCTCTGTCTGTTACTTATGATTCCCACGATCTTGCTTCTATTTGGTTTTGGGGTTCCCCCCCCGATGTTTTCCTCTGATGAGGATCCCAAAGTAGTATTTTAAGGGCAGTTACCTAGAAATTGCTTCATTCACTACAGAAGTTACATGTGTGAATTATTCAATGCACAGTGATGTTAACGTAGTTATACTGGATGCTGTGACTTTGATGTTATCCTTCATTCTACTGTATTTTTCAAGTAAATAAATGACCCCTTAGTTAGCAGTGGCTTAGCATTCCAATTGTAGAAGTTAAGCTAAGAGCTTAATTGTCTCAACAGGTGAAGAGGTGAACTTTTTTTTTGGATTGTAAGGACATTACACAAAACACTTCAGTACGGCTGAGAGGGTGGTTCAGAACTAATCTAGAATGAATCTTGTGGGTTTTAGTGATATAAAAATAAATACACTTCCTGATGGTAAGCTTCCTGCCTACTTCTAGATGTCTGGTTCAAAACTAATCCAGGCTGGTGATGACTGACAGTTACTGGCTGCTACAGGGGCCTCAGTTTCAATGGAATTTTTGTTGTGTGGCCTACCTCACCTGGCATTGGATTGTTGGGAATTAACCTTTCTGTGGTAGTTCAGAGGCCTAGTTTAAAGGAGATTTTGAGGACTCAATTAATTTTTCTGTGGTCTTTCCAGGTAGCTGGCAAAAGGTATTGCTGGGCTTTGAATGGAGCCTTGCACAAGTTCATGATAGGAAGCAGAATTTAGGGGGAAATCGTAAACAAGTGGCCATCCTTTGTTTAGTAAGGAAACACTGACTGTTCTTTCCTTACAAGGTATTAACAATTACTGAAAAGGCAATTGGAGAAGTGTCAGCAGCTACATATATTCCGTTTATTCCAGTGCTGCTTTCTGCAGAAAATACAGCTCTACCAAAGGCTTGGCACTGTATTTGGAAGCTTTAAAAATATGAAGAAAATACTGCACTTTCTCATCATACTTACACAGTGCTCACTTCTCCACTGTGACCAGGCTTGTGTGTAGAACTCTAATTATACCACCAAAGTTGCTCTGTAGTGTGTAGATGTTTGTATTTAACCTAAAGTGATGAGCAGGTACAGCTGAAGTGAAGACACTTGCTTGTGTGTAATCTCTCAGTGACTGGCACTTTAAATGTTTTCCACTCTGATACGCAATGGGATTTCTATCTGTGTTCTGGTCTTTCAGGAAGGCAGTGGAAAGCTTGGCCCAGGGTGGTAATGCTGAAATACAGCGCGTGAAAGAAGAGGCACAAAAGAAGATACAAGAAACAGAAGAAATCCTGACTGGCAGAATAAACTTTCTGGAAGAGGTGAGTGGCTGAAACTGAAGGAAGAGTTGGAAGTCAGTACTGTCTTTGTGCTGTTGTCTGAGACTGCATTCTGTGATTTACCTGTATTTTCAAAATCGTTTCAGCTTTCTTGGAAAAATAGCCAGTGCAGGACCAGGAAAAAAATTAAGAGAGAAAAAAAGAAAGGGAAGGTGGTTTTAGCTGCTCTTGAAATGTCAAATACAAGGATAGCAGTTCTGCAGGAAATTTGTACCTATTGGTGGTATTTAAGTACATTCAGCGCAAACCTTTGATTCCTGAATTCTAGTGAAAGGAGGCTACATTTTCTGAATTGCAGTTGCTGTTCAGAGGAAGAGGGTTGGGTTTTGAACACTTCTACTGATAAACTCTCAGCTTTGTAAACAGCTGAAACCATTTTGTAAGCACTCCTGTCATTTCCCGTCCGTAGATGGGACCTCAATATTGCAACAGAAACCTGAGGTCCTGTGGCTTGCTGAATCTCCACTCTTGTGCGTTTGTTACAGGCTGAGAGAGGCCACCTACTCGTGGCAGCCTCTGGGGGAAATGAACCAGTGGGCACTTCCCTGTGTTGTGCCTGCATGCCTTACACTGCTGTTAGATTGACCTTTATCTGCCAAATACTGCTGGCTTCTGCTGTTGCTGTATCAACTTTATGCATAACATTCTCCTGTCCCACAGTGTGATTTTAAAAATGTCTTTTATTATTATTTTTTATTTTATTTCCTTGCTGTTTGTGGCTGAGACAGTTTATTCCTGTAGTTATTGTTGAGCTGTTGCTGATATCTTTACAAGGGAACTGCTTCATGTTTTCCTCTTTCTGTAGTGTAAAGGCAAAAAAAAATAATTCTGTGTGTGAATAACGTGGTTCCTCAGAAGCAAGGAGAAGTTCAGTTTCTTGTAAAGAACAAATTTGATATCGAATGGTCTGTGCTGGAAATGTTTGTGTCAAGTTCTAGAAATCCATAAGCTTGTGATTGCATCACTGACTGGATACACTTATCTGGAGGTGTGGGATTTTGTAGCAGTGTTTGAGGGCGATGGGTGTCTGCTGCTCTTTCTGTAAGTAAATAGAAACAGCACAAGTGGGTATATTTCAGTATTTGCTTTCCCATCCTTAAAGAATGAATTGGTTGTGGAAGATATTGGTAGCAGTCTCCTGATGGTATTTCCTGACAGCATGATTTAGCAGTATTCATAAAGCAGTGGGCGCCTTCAGGGAGGAGGGGAAAACTCCATGGCCTTTTTTCAGTTTAGTGGAATTGGGATTTCTCGAAGCATTCTTTGAGCTATCAGATAGGTAGAGAAGTTCCTAAATTACTTATTCTGTACCAAAACAGGCAGGCAGACTGGCGTTTCTCAGGTCTGACAGACAGAAGGGCAAATATTGTAATCTCATGGAGATACAGTATTTTCTGTAGCCTGAAGACAGTGTTGGCCTCTGACACGAATTTTATTATGCTTATGAATATAAGCACTGCAGAGTAGTGTTAGTCACTTGTTTATACAGCCCCATATAATTATAGAGATCCAGGTCACACTAACAAAGATTAATTTCCTTCGGAATTTTTGACTGAAAGGTGAATGCTGGCAGAGCAGCTTTTCGGGAGAGGGAGTGAGTGGTGAAGTCCAGTGGTCAAGGACTTTGTCTTCACTCTCCCCAAAAGAGATGCACTTTTTAGTATAGACTTGGAGGAGAGAGGGGAATGACTTTTTAGGCTCAAGGAGGCTTTTATTTCATACAAAGCAAATTTCAGGGAGCGCAGCAGGGAAGCTTAATATAAATATAAAATATTTAATATAAAAAGAAATTTTATGTAGTGCATGACAAATGTGATTTTCCTGGTGTTGCCCATCTCCTCGAGTTGGTCACTAGAGGAAATGCATCCCTGGGTGTTATCTCTGTTTCCGTTGCTGTTCAAGAGAAAAATGTCTGGTTCATACTTGTATCAATTCTTGCAAAATATTATAAATTATGCCAGGAAGACTTCCAATTAGCTACAGGGAGCCTGTGGATATTAGTTTAATCTCTGATGGAATAAAAAAGCCCTTCTTTAACCTCTTTAAGTGTAGCTATTTATTATGATAGCGGGAGGACAATGGGACAAGCTAAAATTCTAATAGCTAAATCTAAAGCCATAGCATAGGGGCACTTTTGTTTCCAGTTCTGCTGTCAGTTAGGGTATTTGTTTTACTTCTGTGAAACAAGCTTCCCTTCTTTATGTACCACAGAAAATGGATTAATCTTGAAGATGCAGACACAGAGCTCAGAAGCATTTGCAAAGCACTTGAAATACTTGGTGAAAGTTGCTAAATTAAACGTACCAACATATGTTTGGTAGAAGAAACTTCAATATGTGAAAAATGGTTTGAGCGTTTGATTCTTACAGGCATCATGACTGTGTGATTTAATTACAGAATCTTAAAGCTGCCCAAGAAGAAGTGGAGAAAGCCATTGCAATGTCAGAGAAGGAGAAATCTCTGAGAATAGCTGCCGAGCAGAAGCTTTCTTCAGTTATGAATGCCCCTGCAAAAGATGTGGATATGGTTACAGGAGCTGAGAAAGACAGGTCAGAGCTCTTGCTGGTGATGTTTCGAACTACTGGATTTCTTTGTTAAAGTATGAAGAGTCAACGTGGATATAGGTTTTAATAGTTTGATCCTACCCGGAGGTAATGAGTGAGTGTTACTGGCCATCTCACCCATTCAGCTATTGAAGGAACACGGCGGCTGGTTTACATCTGCATGATGGCACAATCATCTTTGAAAGTCGTTTGAAAGTCTTAAAAGAGTCGGTGTGCATGCGGCACGAGCATGTCCTGCTTTAAAGCATCTTTGTAACTTTGCTGGCTTACCTTCTGCTTGCTGCTTTCTTGAAACCATTGCTGACCAGAACTTGACTCTACCATTTGTGTTCACTTACTGCTCTCATGGTGTTTATGTGCTCTTCAGTCCCAGTGATGTATCTGCTGAGGTTGGTAAATCCGATGGGAAGAGAAACGTAGTGTATTTGAGCTTCATGGTTTTGGTTGTGCTTTGCAGAGCACTGGTTTTGCTTTGTTTGGGAGGTAGTTGACAAGGTGTGAGAGTTGTTCAGTAACTTTAGGTAGGAAAGATGTGCAAGGCCAAATCTCAATACTTTGGAGGATTTTTTTTTTAAGGTATATAGGGTAAAATATGTGCCTGGCAAGGCTTCCAGTAAAGCTCAGTGGTTCCTTATACTTGGGAGTATCCTTTCCTATCCATTTGTGACTGAATCCTGCAGGTCACTGCTCTGTCAGTAACTGCGTAATTGGTCTGCCTTTTTCTGTTAGGAAGTTATGTTGACCTGAGGCTTTCATTTCATAGGTTTTATATCATGGTAGGACCAAAACAAGATTTGTGGTGTTTTCCAGACAGTTTTTATAAAAGCATGCTGATGGAAAACTGCAGATCTGAAACCTGCATTGGCGTAATATTATGAAACTGTTCTAATAAGTTTTGATAATGGATTTTATGTGCTACCACAGGAGTCATAAACTGGATCTTGGGTTATTTCCCTCCTTTCCCCTTTCTCTCTCTTGTCTTCCTGTTTCTATCTGTAAGTTGTCTATGTGAACACAGTTGCTCTCCTGAGTTGCTTGAGCTTTCCCCTCACCCTGATGCCCCCCACCCCTGCCTTGTGATCCAGTGTTAGCAGGATGTTCTATAACTATGTGCTGATAGATCAGTGTAAGTATTCACAGGACCAGAAAAACACAGTGCCAATGGAAGAAGAGAGTATTGGACTTCTTGCAGTGAATCAAATATTAATGTATGATGCTTTAAACTTGTCTGGGAGTAGCACATTTGGCACTCACATTACGTTAAAAAGGTATTTTGTAGCCTAGATGGTGAAAGTAGTAAGAGAATCATAGCTGGTGTCTTATGCCAGAAAGATTTCAGGTATAGCCCTCATGTCTGTCAGAAGACTCGAGCATTGTTTTATCAGTTAAAATACTGGAAATGTCAAGATGGGAACTGACCAAAGGTGGCAGCGCTGACCTAACTCTTTTTTTTGTTTGTTTGTTTATGCGAAACGAGAACCATCTTAGGTTCAAATCTAAATGAAGCCGCTGGAGGGACACATAGTGATGGCACGTGAGAGTGCGGCGTTGTATGTGCTAAGACGTGGAGTAGATTGATGAGCTTGTTGTGTGTGCTATGAGGAACAACGGAACTAAAACAGTGAAGCTTAAGGGTGGACATTTGAAAGTGTACTGGAGGAAAGTAAGAACGAGCACTTTGCAGATAGCTCAACCCTATTTGTTGCTTGGTTTAAAGTTATGGCACCTTTTCTGGTTTTTCTGGAGGGAGAAGGGGTTATGAAAGTACTCCCCTAAGTTTTATGAGTATTGTTTGGAGTCTTCACCTAGGAAAGCTGTCTGCGAGATTTACTGCAATGACTGGAGAACTGGTGGTAGATGATGCAAGATTAATATTAAAAATCTTATAATTTTAGACTTATAGAGCAACTGAATCTGTCATTGAAAAGTAAAGAAGCAATAATTCAACACCTTGAAGAGGAAAAGTCTCAGAGTGGATCTTATGATGGGAACTTATCTGCAGAAAAAATCAGAGAACTTACCATTGCTTTGAGGCATGAAAAAGATAGTGAGATAGAGGTGAGGAAACCGACTGACCAGTTGTATGTTATAAATCTCATGTGGTATAGGATTTTAAAGGGTTTGTGCCTGATGGTGTGCGAGTGATTTAAGCCAATTTTAAAAAAACATTCTCCACAGTTATTCCCTCCCTTCTCCATTTTCTTAACATGCATTGGTTATATTGTGGTTTGGTGGTCAATATTCATCCTTATTATCCATGCTTACCATTCACTCAACGAGAGGTCATGTTTCCCATTGACTTTATGCCTGTGTTATACTGCTCCATTGCTTTACAGGAGTGTGCATAAGAAAATGCTAGATGTTAACGGATACCACAATAGATGATTTACAGTCTGAACTTCTATGGAAGTTGACTTGAAAGTTTATTTTCGGGAAGTATCTCTACTGTTGAGGTCTGGAGAAAGAGCTGTGGTAAGGGAGGTAGGCATACAAAAATCTCATGAAATAAAGTGAGAGTCTGGCCTTTAGCTTACAAAAGGAAACAGGTCTTAAGGCTTGTTTTCTCTTTTTTCCCCTTTGGTTTTTCAAACAATAAATTAAAGCTGGCAGAATTAAGAAAGTAATCATGGAGGCTGTCATGCTTCTGAGAAACTTCTTCCCTTTTGCTTTAATGTTGATCGGTACCTGCACGCTTTTTTGTTCATGTCAAGAACAGACAAGAGAACCTTGTGCGATTTGGCTTAAAAGGAATTTAATTGGAATTAAAAGTTTTCAGTTCTGGGTCATCTCGCAGTTAAACCACACAAGAGTATTTGTGTGTCAAGGTGAAAACAGGCTCATCTTTAATCATTTCATAGGAGTTGGACAGACTGTGTGATTATTTTGGGATGCAGTATTGGAGAAAAAAATCTGATGACTACCTCTGCACAAGTCAGTTTTTATATGTGATTACTTACACAAAAAAATACTCTGTAACCTCCCCAGGGAAAAGTGCTAATTAAAATCTCTTGATAAAAGCATCTTGCTGACATAGATAAATGTCACACAAAAACGCATTTTTATTAGCTTAGCAAGTACAGTTGTAATTGTCCTGTCTCATGGAAGAACTCATTGTGTGGGTGGTTGTGGGTTAATTTTGTTGTTTGGTTTTTTCCCTTAGTTTGGGGTTTTTTTTGTGGGTTTTTGGTGGTTTTTACTTTTGGGTTGTTTTTTTTTTTTTTTTTGGAGGGTGGGGGTTTTGTTTTTGTTTGGGTTTTTTTGTTTTTGCTTGGACAGACTTGTACTGTGTCCAGGTAGATTTGTAGCCTTCTAGAAAGCAACTGATTGAATATATTCCTGCCAAAAGATGTATACTAAGGTAGGTTGTTGGGTTTTGTTTGGTTGTTTTTTTTCCCCCAAGTTTTTTAAGCTCATTTTGCTTAATTTTAATGCTTAATGAGTTACATTTGTGCTTAGAGTGAACTTTCTTGACCATAACAACTGTTTTGTTCTCACAGGCTGTTAGAATGGAGCTTAAAAACGAGAGAAATTCCTTTGAAAAAAAGATTCAGGTACGGCCTAGTTTTGTTTCTGTTTCCTCAACCACTTCCAGTGCTTGTTGGTATCCCTTCTGTTACGCATTCATAGATGCAGAGAGGCCTTGACTGGAAGGGAAGCAAGGCACCTCCTCTGGTAAATTCTCTTTTATGTTAGATGACAGGAAGGCTCGCCTTGTTTTTGAAGCAATTTTCAGTGAAACTGATAGACACACTCATCAAATATTGAAGCTGATATTCGTGGCCAGCCCATGAGATTAGGCTTTTTATACTGTATTCCAGGCACATCCTTAAGATGATGGGTTGCATTTTGGGACTACGTTTTATGTTAGTAATCTGAGTAATAAGATATAAGAACTCTAAGAGAATGTACTTAATAAGGTGCAGTTACCGTATCTCTTAGTGAGAAGTTAATGCAACTTTCACATAATCTAATTTAGTCACTTCAAGAAGAGCTACAGGAGAGAGAAAATGAGCTTGCTGTTGAAAAGAAGAATGGTTTGAAAAGGGATAAAACCATTCAAGGGCTAACTGTTGCACTAAAAGCCAAGGAGAAAGAGGTATGATGATGATCTTGTTGGTTTGTAGAACTACCACTGGAGTGGAGTGTGTGCGTTGAGTGTGTGGCAGGGGTTGACTGATCTTGCTGTAACCGTTAGGAGGGTTCTGGTTGGGTCCTTAATCACTGCTGCCGTATCCATAAGCAGTTGTGTTCATCTAGGGTTTTGGATCTTGAGCTGAAGGAGAGAGGAAAAAAGATACTTAATTGGTACTTTCTTCCTTAAGAACTTTGAAGAAAGATGTTTTCGGTTGCACACTGATTTTTATCAGCTCTGAGCACCACTTAAAGAGTATGAGAAGTATGTTATGTTGTTGAGTAAGTGCAGCTGCCATAAAGACAGCTGAAATAGGAGAGGTCAACATCAGCTGAAATCCAGATTTTGTGGAAGAATGGGGAATATTTAACTTGAGTGATAGGCAGTCTAGTGAGTGTTGTGAAAGAACAAGAATTCTTCATGCAAGATCTATTATGATGTGTTTGGTGTTTTTTTGTTCTTTGAAGTATTTGTTTTGTGTAGTTGGATAAATGGATAATGAGATGGGATAGCTGTTACTGAATCACCATCCCTTGGAAATAACTCTTTGTACATAGTATTCATTTTACTTTTCTTAAAGAATGAGGAGCTTGGTTCTGAAATTGAAGATCTAAATGCTTCATTGGCAAAGGCAAGAGAGGCAACTCACAAAGCACACATCCAAAAATTCAAGGTAAGAGGCAAACAGTTAATGCGACTGCCCCCATCCCTGCTGCTCCCTTCTCCGTAATTCCACACAGCAGGTAGTGCTTTGTATCTTTGAAAGTAGAGGAGTGGAAATTAGTTTAAAATGTTCTTTAGAAAGCTTTAATTTTTTCTTACTTTGAAAGAAAATTCCCAAATCAAATTATTTAAATGATAAAGCATCAAAATGTCAGATTACTTCACCTGTTGGAGTTTTTTCTTCTATATCAACTGAGTATTAAAGGAGAAATGTGTAAAAGCAAAACGAATTAAAAATAGAGACAGAAACAGTTGAGGTGATACTGAGCTTTCCTTGTTGACCTGAGAATGTTTTGACTGTTCTTCTAAAAGTATGGTAACAGCACAGTCTTCCTGCTAGCAGATCTATAAAATAAATGTGAAACCACTGTTTATAAAATAGTGGAGTGACATTTGTGAGAATGTGATTTAGCGATGTTTTCACGTTCGTGGAGGAGAAAGGCCTTTATGATGATAATTATACATTATAAAGGTCCTAAAATGTAAAATGGGAGAAAGTGAGAGTTTAATATTAAAATGGATAATTGTCTCTTGTAATGTTTTCCAACTCATCTGAAACCAAGTCTGATCAAACTAACACATACAGATCAGAGGCAGTGAGGAATCTTGCATTCTGATGCTTGTCCATCCAGTTGGTGTCTCAGCTCAGCAGGCTGACACGCTTCCCTCTGAAGTGCACCCTCCTAAAGCTTCTGTGACTGGCTGCACTGCTTTTTGATTTTGGAGTCTAATGGAGCAGTAATGTTTAGCTCTCACAGAGCACCTCCACTTCTTCAAAAGCCATTTATTTCACTTAAGTCCAAACTTTAAGTGTGCTTTATTGAGAAACATAGATCCTGTTTCTTCTTCAGGTCATTTTGATCTGTGTTTGAATCTATCACTTAGGTTTGCTTCTTCACACCGTGGAAGTCCTGCTTTGAAATATTACTCTAATTTTAACCCTTTTATTTTTATGTAAGCTTGATAATTTTTGAAAAGCTCTAGGTTTAAAAAGTGTGCAACTAACCCCTCCTGTCCACAGAATCCATATTGCATGGTGGGTGACAGAGCAAGCCCTTCTCCTCATTACTCTGCTACTTAGCTACAAACTTGAGTTGAAGGCAGCTCTCTGTGAGTAGACCGTGCTGCATAGCCCACTACTGCTGTCATCTGTGTTGTGCACTTCAAAGAGGCTGGTTGTCACGGTGTGTGATGGGGAAGAACACAAAGCAGACGTGCTATTTCATACAGAAAAATCTGTGTATGACTTGGCAACTGCTTGACCTAGTCTGGATTTAATCTGACCCAAAAGTAGAAAGCTTTATTAATAAGAGCTTTGGGAACCAATAATAATAATGATAATATGGTCACATTTGCGCTATGGGCTCCTTTGCAGTTCAACCTTTATCTAATTCTTAGTTATCTGAGACTTTGTTATCCTGTGCTGGATGGCACTGAAAGCTGTGTTATGTTAGTTAAGAAAATTTTCAGTGTAACATTTTCCCTGTTGTGTGAGTAACTTTCATTTCACTGTATTTTTGCATCATAATTTTGAAGTACTGGAGAGAGATGCGGGGGAGTGGGTTTGGACACACCAGGAGTGAAGACTTCCAGTCTCCACAGAATACCCTTGCAGAACTTGAATGCTGCATTGTGTTTCAGGGTGCTGAGGATTATCAAGCTCTCTTGATGGAGAAAGAGACCCTCTTAGCAGAGCTGCGTTCAGAAAACCTTACAAAGGATGCTGAGAATCGGAAACTACAAAGGAGGATTAAAAGGACCGATCAAGAGCTGAATGATTTGAATTTAGAAAGAGAGAAAATGGAGAAGGAGCTGGATGAAGCACAACTACAGAAGAGCAGAAGTGACAAAACCATTAATGTTATTATCACCTCTTTATTTATTTCATAAAGTTTAAAAGCAATTTAGCATTTCTAGCATGCCCTTTCCTAACAAATTTAGTTTCTTAACTTGAATACTTCTTGGAAAGGTAAATGCATTTGTCTAAAGCCAGTATTCAAAACAGTGTGGCCAGGAAGATTGGCACATAGTTTGCACTGAAAAATACTTTAAAATAAATATCATATTGATAGTCCTAGGTCCTAGAAAAAATCATTATCCTTCTGGCAATGTACACTTTAGATTTCTGCTGTATTTTGTCTTGTTATGTGTCTATACAGTTTTCTTAAATGACACTACTTAAATTTAACTTTCTTCTAAGCTCTGATGCAGAACAGGAATAAGTAGCCAGTTGTTGCAATCTTAAGCCAAACTTCAACTTGCTTTTTGCTGTCATAGCAGGGTCACTGTAAAGGCTGTATGCTTAGTAATTTCTGCTTGTAAAATTCCCAAAGCACAGCATTAGTTGATCATGATTTAACACAAAAATAATGTGCTGTATGTATCTGTTCATTAATTTTACTTAATTCATATTCTGTTTAGGGTTTTTTTACCTTGCTGTAGGCGTTTAGATAAGCACTTCTGCTCCCAGCACACACAGCTCGTGCAACGAAGTGAATGCTCAGGTTTTTTCTTCCTTTGAAAAAGGGATGCACCTTCTGCTGAGTGTTTGACACGAAACTTCTCACCTGTGTGTCTTGTCAAGGGGATTTTTCCAAAGTCCTCTCACCCACAGTCCTGCCTGCATGCAGTCTGGCCCTCTTCAGTTAGGAATTAATCTCCTGCTATATTAAATTGCATAAAAGATGAAACGAGCTTGTGTTTATTCGGTGGATGTTTTGGTTCGATTATTAAATAAAGGGCCTTAACAAAGCAGGTATAAATGGGAATTGCTGTCCCTGCAATATCACTTAACACCAGCAGAGGGCTCTCTTTACCTACAAACAAATGAGTTCTCCTGCTTCCCTGCCCCCAGTTTAACTCGCAGCTTTGGTTGATTGTCAACTGTGGTTAGGCTGCCATCGCAAAGTCTCTATCTTTGGTGTGCTTTGAAATTTCTTCGGGGTGTTGAGGTTAAGAAGGGAAAGAACAGATCGCTCCTGTCAGTAAAACAGCCACGAAGAACATATTTTATTGATTTAAACTATTTTATATTTAACTGTCTTCTCTATTCAGAATTTTTTTTCATCTTCCAGGGGAGTTAGGGTATAACTCTGTATAGCAAAGACAGGAAAAATGGAACTGAGCAGGGAGCTGCCAGGGGATTCAAAGTTACTTGTATTACAGAAGCCTGTTTGACTCCATTATGTCCAAGTTTTTCATGTAAATGACGAGCTCCTCGGGGAGAAGCATTC
>NW_010190482.1:75783-89341 GCF_000695765.1 Mesitornis unicolor | reverse complement strand
CTTTTGCCGGGTTTTACCCGTTTTCGCCTTTGTTCTGCCTGCAATAACTCCTGCCTGTACTCATTTTTTCTCTTCATTTTTCTCCTTAAGGTTTTTTGCTCCCTGCCTTTTTTTTTTTTTCTGGGGGGGGGAGGGTGGGGGTGGGAGGATTTATAGCTATGTAAAAAACATGAACCAAAGAACGAGGAAACACAACAAAAACGATAAAAAAGAAGGGAGAAATTATCCAGGCCTGATAAAAAGGGAGGAAATCCCTTGTACATCCTAGCAGAGACCTTCAAAGCAAGCTATTTCTCCTGAAGTTGAGCACAGAAGGGACTTTATTATTTTATTTAATTTTTTTTTCACATTAAGTGTTGGGAAGGCAAAACCAGGGTCCATAACTGGGAAATTATAAAAGGAAGTAAATCCATCAAGGCAAATGCAATTGGGAATACAATTAGGTGGAGGGCTGGAAGGACACGGGAGGGAGGATGGAGAATGCAGCTGAGTGACAAAGCGCAGGCTGCCGGGGTGGGGGGGACACCCCGGCAAATGCGATTTTGTAGGAGGCTCTGGGCGAGGAATAAAATCGATCGGCACCAGGGCAGCTTGCGGAAGGTTGGAAATGCGGGCTGCGACGGCTCCCTCAGCCCAAAGGGGTTTTGGGTTTGTTTTTTTTCTTTTCACTTTTTGAGGTGGGCGGTTTGTCTTTTAAGGCAAAAGCACCTTTTTTTTATTTGGTGCGAAGAGTGTGATGCCGGCGGTGAGGGCAGTGGGACAGCGCTGGGGACAGAGAGGACACAGCCCCTGTACCACGCTGCAGTCTCCCGGGGCGGGGGCAAAGGGAGAAAAGTGCCATCCTGGCAGCTTAAAATTCAGCGTTTACACCGCAAATCCCACCTTGGTCAGATTCCATCTCTGCTTCCCCAGGCGTCAAGGAATAGGGTGGGCTCTGCCTCAGTCTTCCCCCCACGCTGGCTCCTGGCACCGCAGCGGGAATTTCGGCTCTAAAGGAACCGTGGGGGCATTAAAATTACCCAAACTCTCCAAGCAACGCTTACCCTCATTTCCCTGTTTTCCAGGTTTTATACGCCGTCATTAAAAAAAAATAAAAATAAACTAACCCCGCACCACCACCTGAATTTTCTTTTGTTCATAGTGTAATCTATAGCCCAGCTCTGGAAACTTAAGGAAACTACTTATATACTTATGTGCATCTATTTATACAGCCTCTAATTAACACATATACACGCGCAGAGCCTTGCATGACATTTATTGTTCGGATCTTTCTTAAAAACAATGGATCTCCCGTCAGAATTTCCTATTCCCTGTGCTTCAGCTCATCAGCCTTTCCACTGGGGGGGAAAAACGTGTCAGGGCAATCAGCGATTTTCAGCAGCAGTGGCTTCTTTCGATTGGGGGTTCAAAAAAGGAAAACGAGCAAAGGTAGTATAAACATGCAATTAGATTACAAGAGTTTTTGCACAAATGAACTTAATGAGTAAAAAAAATATCTGTAGTTAAGGGCTTTGCCTCCTCACTGAACCAGATTAACAGTATTTGTTGCTTTTCTAACTATACAAAACTGCAGTAATGAAAAATAATCTTGACATCCTTTAACTTCCTTAAGGTATCTTTCCCCGCAGACGCTCTGAAAGTCATTAAAGAGATGAGACGAGGTTGTATTGAACTGTTACAGCGTTCGCTTTAATCAAAATTAGATGGAATCGCTTCAAATAATAATTAAGGAAAGCTCAATTTTCTTAAAAAAAAAGAATAAAAATAATTAGTTCCTAGCATCAGCAAACTTCAGCATTCCCAGCCCGCTTTCCTGCAGCCTTCCCAGCGCCCGGAGCTGGAGGCAGACACCGAAAATTTGGCGGACACGAAGGTTTTAAAACCCCGTTAATATGAACACGCTGGGGACCTGGGGGTTTCCTCGCTCCAGAGCCGCTGCCCGATCCCGGCCCCTACCCCATCCCAGACCGTTCCCCCCCGCGCCCACTTTCCGCAGGCGACGTGAGATGAGGAGAAAGTGATTTTAGCTCTTTGGAGAAAATAAATGTGACATACCGCCGCTCTCATGGGGCTCGGACAAGATAAGGGAGCCGCCTGGACCACAGCATCCCGGAGAGTCATGACACCAGCTCGCCCCCCCGGAGGAGATGCGGGAGGCTAGAGAGGGGAGAGCACAACCTCCTCCCTTCTCAGATCACAGAGATTTGGGCAAGTTTGCTTCAAAACACAAAGTTTTTGTGAAACTGCCAGGGGAGCTCGGGATGGACCTGGACTGCGCCACAGTGTAACAGTTGAGTTTGCATTTCACCGCCGAGTAGGGATAAAACTACCGAGCACAGCATTGGAACCAGATGCGGTGGGGCAGCCAGGACCTCCTCGCTTTCCCGGGAGGGGCCACGTGCACTCTCATTTGGGGCACAACTGGGTGCTGACGCATGGCAAGGAGAGCTTGTCCACTCACAAAGCAGTTGTGTAAGATTTAGGGTAGGGAGGAGCAACAATGGGAAACCTTTTCTAGGAAACAAAGGAAAAAAACCACCTAAAAGAAACAAACAAGAAAGAAACAAACAAAAAAGAATGAAACAAAAAGAAACAAAAAAGAAACAAACAAACAAAAATTTAAGAATAAATAAATAAGAGCCAAACGAACAAAAATAATAATAAAAAAGAAACCAAACCCTGCCCCTAGTCCTTAAGAACCAGCGGCTTGAGCCACCTAGTCCTCCCACCCCTCCCTGTAATCCGGGAGGAGAAGCCCAAGGAAATAAAAGGTGAGATCAAAAATAAAAACAAAACCCAACCGCCCCCACCCACCCAGCAGCCTATGGCCTGGCCAAGGTTTGGCAGGCTGGGGAAGGTGTAAAAGCCATGAGCAAAAGGTGGATGGCAGGTGTGAAGCACAGGCTGGGGGCTGGGAGCGTTGCTCCCCTCACCCGTACTCCCTCCGTTCTCTCCTCCAGAACTGTTTTCTCTAAGGAAAGTCACAGGGCAACCATGGCTGGCTGTAACCTAAGAACTGAGGATGGCTGAGGGATTATTTTTACATTAAGAGCTGCCCGAAGATGCAGACGTGCCTTCTGATGAGTTTAGCACTTTGAGTTTCGACCGGGGCATGTGTAGCCATCTCTGGAGCTAAAAGTCCGACCCCTGGGACAGCACTCACCCGTGCACGCATGCCCACCCCATGCAACCCTGCAGGCATGCGTACCGGGACGGAGCACTCAGGGTATAAAAAGAAATTTAAGCTTCTGCTCTGAAAGTGATCTCCTTTCCCCTGGATCACACTTTTGATCTAATTTGTTTCTCTGTCCAACTGACTTGGCTCAGCCTTCTCCCTGAAAATTCGGTGTACAGTTGACATCAATCATGTCTCAGTCTAGGGAGGAATAAGGATAGAATATCAGAGAGGTGACCATGCATGCCACATGATTCAAATCATCTCAGCATTGATTAATTGGGTTCAATCTGAGTTTCAGAATAATAACAACTGTTGTTCCCCTTCACATAACATCAACAGGGCCTTTAAAGCAGAGTATCCATTTACTCCAAGGCATGTGATGCATTAAGACCATCATCTTCTATTAGACCTTAAAGGCTGGATGAATTTTAGACAAACTCAATTAGCTCAAGATGGTTCTGCAGTGATTAGACATTGTTACCCCTTCCCCTTCATCAGGGATTTTTCTACCCCCTCTACTTTTTAATATAAAGGGCAAAGTATTTTGACATATGGAAGATGTGTGCATGCCTTGAGAGTGTCCTGTTGCTGCTCTGACCATACCAGGTAACCTGCTTCAACGAAGGCAAATGCCCTCTAAAACTTGTATAGGAAATATCTCATAAAAGCATGACCTACTTTCCCCTGGATTTAAAGAAAACCTCTTTGTATACCTGAATTGGGGCATGAAGTTGTTATCAAGAGGAAGACAGAGCAGACAGAAGACAGCCTGTTTCTGAGTTGGCCAGGAGAAGACTGTACCTTGAGCTCAGAAGAAAGGAAAAGCCAGGCAGGACTCCAGCCCCTATCAGCAAAGTTACCCCTGCCCCTACACCCAGGAACAAGTTGTGCTTGGGTTAGACAGTTGCCCATCAATTAACTACAGCTAAAAGAGGACAGAAACGCTGTCTGGGTGGATGAGGGGCAAGCAGGGTTTGAGATGGAGACTTCTTCTGCAATTCAGGTTTCCATCTGTTCAGAAAGATGAGCACTATTTGTGTGTGTTTGATTCTTATCTACCAGCTGGGATCACTCATCTGGGTTGTAACTGAAATAATAATGATTAAAGAAAAGCATGCCTGCCCTGTAATGTTGCAAGTATGGGCCTCCACATCACATATATTCAGCCCCAATTGAGGAATGACCTATCACAAACGCAGCCTTGAGCAATCAGAGGAATATAATTTCTAATTACTGTTTTGCAAGCTGAAACCCTATTAAGTACTTTCCTGTTGTGCTTATTATGACTAGTTCTACACTTAAAACAAAAGCATCCTTTTTTTTTTCAATCCTTCCACTTTGTGTGGCAGCAATATCATCATGATTCAGCTCAGGAACTGCTTTCTTTTTCTTTCTTTTTTTTTTTCCTATTTACTTCTTAGGAAAAGCTTGGAGGTGCTGACTGCAGAGGTTGAGAGATGGGTGTTGCAGGGATGGTGCTCGTAGAGGGGGACAGTGAGGCTAAGAACTGCGCTTAAATCTATCCCCTGATTTAAGGCAGGAGTATCAAAATTCCACAACTAGACTTTTTGAGGAGTTTCAAGAGAAGTTTACTTTAAAGTTTTATCTGCACAAACTGCCCTGCTACAAGCACATCAGCAATGAAAACAGAGATATGATTTTCCTATGATATAAATGAATATCCTAGAGCAAATATGTATAACACAGCAGGGCACTGTGGATCACAGAGCACCCAATGGTCACACCAGTAACCCCAGTACATTGTCTCGAGCTGTACAGCTGATTTCTGGTTTTGAGTGATTTTACCACTAGAAACAGTGTCGTGGAGAATAAAACAAAGTCCAGTGAAACGATAACATTAACCTCACTACTGAAAAGCACAAGTGATGGTAGGAGACAGCAGCAAATGCTCCAAAGGGACATCCAAGTGATGCTCAGTGTTGGGACCAGGACTCTGGAGCAGGGAGTTATCACTGTCTTCACATACATTAATCAAGCAAATTAAATAAGCAAGTTGCTGTGCTGACCTCAGGCAGGATACCCAATTGATTTGATTGAACAACAGAAATTCTTGTCTGGATGCTTATCAGGTCCACATGTGTTTTACTTCTCAGTCACGAAGGCAGAACCATTTCCCAGCAAAAAACTTCCAGAGTTTTGCCGTCTCTGGCTTTCATGACTAAAAAAGACAATTCCACTTGCCTTCTTTCACAGGTCCAAGACAGGGGGACAAACACACTTCATGAACACCTGAAGCAACATTTGAAAGCCATGGTATAAGCAGATGAGTACGCAAAGATGGACAACTCCTGATTTTCAGGCCAGATGGCTTCCAGCCCAGGCAGAGGAGAAGCAGCCAGTTGTGTGAGACCTGGGGGACATCCCATGATTGCACCCCAGGGGGGAAACCCAGCACAGATCCCCCCGCCATCGGTCAGTGGCTACTACTGATGCAAGCAATGCTGGAATACGTGAAAGACCATAAAAAGGGAACTACTGCTAAAAATGTACAGCCCCGCAGCCATTTAATATATAAATAATATCCCAAACTAGCAGACACTTCCATCTTTTCTTTCTCACTAAACAGACCAAGAGGAGCATCCCTGTATGTCCTAAGGGAGTTGAGAAAAGAAACATAATTTGAGATGCACTTGGACAGAGCAGAAAAAACAACCAGAGAGGCACACTTCATGTGACTTCATGCCTTCGCATCCAGCCTGGCAGGGAGCGAGGAGGATGAGGGCCATGAAGCAGCAAAAAGCTACTCAGTCACTGATTCCCCTTTCTCTTGTGTGCTTGAGGAGGCAGGGCTGGCACAGCATTAGTGTCTGAATTAAAGACCATCACCTGCAGGAGAGAACCCATGCAGGATCATACAGGCAACCCAGCACTAGCATTGCCTGACCCACCAACCTTAACGCATTTTTTATGGGGTTGCAAAGCAGCTGCAGCCCTTTCCTATGGGATTAAGTGCCCGGAGACCCATCTGCTTTACTGGAGAAGAGGCAAGAATCTCCTGCAGCCCTTTGTGCTCCCAAAGGGATGGAGGTTTCAGGTGCTGAGTGGACAAATCCCAATACAGGGGCTCGCTACACTGAGAAAGTAAAACCTTTTTTTTTTTCCATGCCAAAACTCTCCATATAGAAGAAAGATTTCCCAAGTGCAGACGCCACGTGAAGAGGTTCTTCATCCGCCTGTAATACAAACCATCCATCTGCATGGAGTGGATTCCTTGAGGGCTGTTTATTTTCTCTCACTTCTTTTTCCTTCCTTCACATCAGCTGCCTGGTCCCTTCCCCCAGCTCTTAGACAAATTCTCAGATGGGGAACTGGAGATGGACACATCCCTGAGAGCAATGCTATTATCTCCTAATCTGAGGCAGCAGGGGAACACAGAGGCACCTGTGCTTCTCAGTTTGGGCCAATTTTTGGAGATGATCCTCACTTTTCCCCCCACTGCCCATCACCTCCATAGGCTGCGAGTCTCCCCCTGGCAGGAATGGGCTAAGTACCCACAGTCGAATCCTCCAAAGCAGCTGAAGGCGAGGAAACGAGAAGGAATGCACTGAACCAGACCTGGATTTGAACTTTTAAGACTCCCTCTCGCAGAGCATAACTTTTCACTTTGAATTTGACTGATCCAGTAGCTATAAGCTATGGAGAAAAAGCACATATGTAGGGATGTGTCCATCCCTCCGGACTTGCTGGGAACCTTGAGCCAGTGCTGTCCCAAGTTTCCTCTGAGCCTCACTTGGTTTAGCATTCACCGAGTGAACTATTCCAGGAATGTGCAAGGATCAGTCCCCAGAAGAGCTGATCGTGAAGGGGGAAGCCGTACAGTAACATGCAGTGTTTCCCTCAGCTTTTTAAAGCAGATTTCTTTTCCCTGCCTTCCAGCCAACTTTCCCTGTGTGACCCAAGAAGTTTCTCTAATAAAAATATAGATGTAACCTTATCTAAAGTGAGTGCAGCAAATGTACTACGGATAATGTGTAATTAATAACAGAAAAATAATGTTCCCCCTGTTATTAAATCAAGGCCTCCTCTGACCTCTCACCCTCATATAAGTGCCTTTATTTTTATGACAGCAATGGACAAAGTTATTGTGCGTCCGTGTGTGCACGCACATCGTAGCTGGCAAGGGGCTCACCTCACTCTTCCTGGAGTTAGTTTAGGGATTTTCCTTCTTTTTTTAAGATTAAAAAAGAAATGCCTCCAGTAGTTTATATGATGCTTGGCCGGTGAATGAACTCAATCAGTATATGAAACTAATCTGCTTCTACCAAGGAGAGAGCCTGCCTCTTGGTCGCAGTGTAACAATATCTATTTCCACACACACACACGTATGTGGATCACTTTTGGGCTCCCTAATGTATTTCCAGGCTTAGAGGGATGCTCAAGGAATGTATCATTATTTTTATATATTTGCAGCATGCAGAGAGAAAACAAAGAGCAGTCAAATTCCCTAGAAGTGCTCAGCAATTTTTTTGGGTTGTAACACAGTAAAATCTTCCCTGCTTACAAGGCAGTGTTCCTTCCCTGGCTGCTTTTGTTGTTTTAATACTTGCAGATGCTCAGCCCCCAGCCATCACTGCTGACAAAACCATATTTACATATTGAGAGAGACAAACTAGGGACAATTAACAAGTTTGGACCTGAAAGTGCGTCAAGACTTTATAGAAATTAATAAAAATGGGGCCAGCCTGGTTTTCTGTGCTGTTCCCCCTCCCCTAAGACACTGATTGTTAGTAATGCTATCTAACTCCAGAGGTCACCAGGCTCGTCTGATGTATAGACTTCCCTCCTGATTCATTATGTTTGATGCGCAGCTCTTCCAGGAGTCACCTCGGTAAAACCCTTGGGTTAATGGAAGCCACACCAGCTCCTAATCCAGTAGCTTTGAATTCTGCTGTTTGTGTTGGAGAGGCGCTGCAGCGAGAGCCTGGTCTCCCAGGGTCAGATGAGTTCCCTCTGATCACCAGCAGCAGGGATGTGAACCCTAGGTCACACATTTTCCATTGGTCCAGATTTACCAGACAACATCAATGGTGCTCCATCACCCAGCCAACTACTCCACGCACCCCAGGGACCCGCTGCTCCTCAGGGAATCAGGTGGGGAGAGAAGGAAGGGACAGGGCTGTGTCCTTGTCATCACATAAAGCATTGGGATGCAAGCCCTCTCCTACTTCTGTGGACTGCCCAGAGCTGTGCCTCCCTCACAAACATTTTATCGTTTCCTGAAATGCTAAAAGAAATTGAAATATTTGATTTCTTCACAATGTTCAGCCCAACACCTTCCTTAAGGAGGTGGAAAACTCTTTGCGAGCCAGCCCCTGGGTCTCAGTACTCAAACATTCAGCCCTTGTGGTTTGAGTGTATAAATCTGTGCAGAGATAAATGTGTCTTTTACACGGCAGCCCAGCAGGCAAGCACTCCAAGGTAAATGCTGCTGTAAAAGCAGGTATTTCCTCCGTCATCCCTGCTCACACATCTACCTGCCCCACTTCTCCAGCTCTGCCTGAAGAAGGGAAACAGGCAGAAAAGGGCATTTCTGGGCATCCCATTTACAGGGGAGCTTTCCCCAAAGGATAAGAACGATGTGGACATGTGATACATGTGTGAAGGGAGGCTGAAGTTTTCCTCCTTTGCTCTGTATTCTCAGAGAACACAGCTATTTTAAGAGGATAAAACAGGGAGCATGGACAGCAGCCCACCTTGCTGGGGCTGAATAGTCCTGCTGCCCACCAGCAGCAAACTGGCTTTGTACTGGTCAGGGTGATATGTGACTTGGGGAGGTTAAAATGGGATCGAGGAGTTGGGCATCTTCCCCCAAATGGCACAGCACAGGTGATGGAAATGAGTTAACCCCATCACCTTCCCCACTGCTCCCTGCTCCATCCCTCTTTCCCGGGGCACAGGATGCACCGACACATGCTCCCCCCCAAAAAACTCCTCCTATTTATTTACTGTTTTAATAACTCTTCTGTGCCCACACAGTACCTGAGAAGGAACGACTGCAGCTGCTTTGAAGAAGGCATTTTCTGTCTTCCAAGTCACCATCAGGTCTCATAAATCTTAAAAATATCTTGTGGAGCACCAAAACAAGCCCCTCATACACACACCGAGCTGCTTTCCGAGCACACAAATACTTTTAAGTTCAACAAAATGTTTCATTTCAGTAAGGGCAACCACTTTCATTTGATTTCAGAGTCTCTTGTTCAATTATTTCTCTATGGATTTTCCCTGAAATGAGTTAAAATTAAATAAAAAATAGCTTTATCAGTCTGCAAACAACCAAATAAGATTTTTTGTAAAAAAACTCCCTGTCCCATCAGGGGTTTTTTTCAGTGTTGGTGTTTGTTTCTGTTTTCATTTTTGTTTTTTTTTTTTATTACATAAAGTTTTGCCATCAGCAGTGATGTTTTGTGAGGGAAAAACCCCTTGTTTCATCAAAATATCATTTTCTGATGCATTTCCTCTCTCTGCACAGATCAGCTCGTGGAACTGAGAATCCCTCCACTGCTCCTAAAAACCCCTCTTCCAGAAATATGCACAAATGCAGCCAACTTCATTTTAGAAACAAATCTGTTCTGTTTACTGATAAATATTTATTCAGATGTTTACCAAGAAAACATGAAAGGCAAACCCAACATCTGTATTTCTAGTATCACTCACCAGGGAATATCACTAAAAACACTGAGGCACAGACATCAGAGGGTGGCTTCAAGATCACCCCCAAATTTGCTTGTGCAAACCAACTTTTTTTCAGCCCCCCTTAGAATCAAAGGTGAAATTCTGATTTATTCCAGAGGCTGCGGCATTTCTGTCGGCTGCTTAGCTGCTCTGCAAAGCGTTATGTTGCTATGACTCAAAAAACCCCACAAAATAATGAATTCCCATCTCCACATGGAAATCCCAGTGTGGGGTGGCAGGGGTTACCACCTCCTGGGGCAGGGCACCTCTACCAGGACATCACCATGGGACCATCAGCCATTTCCATTTACAAAAAAGTCCTGCTGTGGCTTTTTTTCTGACTTTAGGTGAGCTTCTTATTTCTGATTTATGCCAGCTAGTGGCAAACAAGGGTTGGTCTGCATGATGCTGTATGGTACTTCTTTATTTCCTACTATTATGAGCAGTTATAGGAAAATAATACATCTTAATAGACCTTTGCTGCAGTTTATTCTATCAGATGAAGCTGTGGTTTCATACAAATGAAGGAAATCAGCTACAGCAACAGAGCTTTAAAAAAATACTGCAACAATGCAAATAATAAAAGCATAAAAAAGGAAGAAATGCTCATGAACCCACTGCAGAAATGTTCATGAGCAAAGACGTCCTGACAACTGTAAATCTTGAGCTTGCAAAGCCCTGTACTTAGATTTAACTTTTCTTGCTCTGAAGTAGAAAATAGCTCCTGGTCAGAGCTCAGTCTCTGGTTTGAAGGCTTCGTAGCCGAAGCCTGCCAATTCTGAAGTGTCTGAATAGGCAGAAAATTAAGGATTTTAGCTAGGGTACTTTGTTGCCAAACACCAAACCGGAATTTTCTCTTTACTATAAATTGGTATTTATCTTTCAGTACAATACATTAAAAAGCAGATTAACAGAGCTAGAAGAAACAAAGCCACTGTTCCCCAAGTCATGGGAATAAGCAGGTATTGCAGTCAAAAATTACACACATTTTTGCAAGAAAGGGCTTTTCTTGTTTGTTTATTTGCAACCAGCCATGAAATTCTGCAAAACCTAAGGAAATGCTCCTGAATTAAAGTGAAAATGATCACCTCAGTATTTCTTCAGTACTTTGGAGATATGGAAAAAGAAAGAAAAAAATATATAATTATGAGGTGGCACCCAAAAACCTGCTTGGCTTTGGGCACAGAAGAATGCAAACATGTTGTTTTGCTTACTTCCACCATCGGTTTCATGAAGCTGGGAAGGCTGCTCAGAAAATGGTTCCCTGTCTCTGCTACGATGCAATTCCAATAATAGACAGCGTAGGCAGATGCTTAATCATCTTCAAATCATCTTTCTCCATGCCAGATCTAAAGCTCTTGGCTGGCGGTAGGACACAGTTAAGCTCTTGTTTAGCCGAGGAGTTGCACTTGGGCTCGACCACAGTTGTCCCCTGTGCCGGGCAGAGCCAGGTCCTGGATGCACCTGGTATATGGGCATTTTGGGGCCGTGACCGACAGCCAGGCTGGAAACTTCCTGTAGGAAGTTACAAATACCTCGTGGGTCTTGGGAACTATTTTTTCCCATTTCTTGACTAATTTTTGAGCCTTAAAATTTACACCTACACTCAGTGCTCTATGCGATGTTCCCATCTCCAATGTAGCATCCTTCAAGGTGCAAAAGATGGGACACCTCTGCTGGGGATCCTTGTGGATGAGCAGCCTCATGCTCATCGCCAGCCTCCTGCTGGAGTTGAAACACGAGTTTGCTTGGGGCTGAAACCTACTTGGAGGGGACACGAATCCACTGGCCCCCAAGGAATGGCCATAAGCCATCTACATGTTTAGCTGGGCCATCCATGACAGCGCCCAGCTGCGCTCCCATGTACAAAGCTTTCACTTGTCTATTTGCTGCAATCACTCGCACCATGCAGATGAATAAATACCATTACAAAGACCTGCTGCCACTCGTGCAGCTGGTGGAAATGGCCCGAGAGGGCAAGGAGGGGCAGAAGGGTTAAATAAGCCACGCAGCGCGTTATTACCACTGGAGTTTGGCCAAGTGGAGAGGGCTGATATTGCTCCGTTGGGATGGATGCCATGGAATCCTTCCTAGTCAGGAATGCTCACGGCCTTGGTCTCACATCTCGCCCAAAAGACACCGCGACAGCCCAGCAACCCTGGTTCAATGTGATAACGGGGTGTTGAAAGGGACGGCCGCAGGCGTCTCCCCCAGCACAGCCCACCGCGCTGCCTGGGGCAGAGCCGGACCGCTGGGGGGGGTTGAGAGGCCAGCATGTGTCCCAGCCCACTGGCCCCAGCAAAGGCTGCCACCCGTGCTGGCTCTGGCTAATCCTTGCCAGCAGCTTCTTTGCAGAGACTCACAATGCAAGACAACCCTAGGAATGCCTTCATCCAAGCCACAGCACGGGGACACTGCTTGCTCCCTCACTGTTAGCCACATCCCACATTTGCAACCCTTCACGCTAAATTTTCCGCTGCGGCTCTTTTTCCATCCCACTCCCACGGATATATCAGAGCTAAAACTTTCATCCAGCTACTCCTGATCCAGTTAGAGCAAGGACATGGCAGTGCTGAATGCTGGGCTGTGGTGTGGGGATGCTGCCAGTGGACATCAGCTGGTGTGGACATGCTGCTGGTTCCTCTACCATGGCTCATGCCAGCCACCAGCCCAGCTCCTCCCTGCCAGCCCTGATATGGAGACACTGGTGTATGGACAATGTGTTAAAATCCAATAAAATGAACACTGCTCTTCTTCCTCCTACCCTCGTTGCTTACTTTGGGAAACTGTCTACACAGGGATGTTTCTGCTCAGGACTCCCCGGCTTTATATGAGGCTTTCAAACAGGCTGGGCTGTGCTAGCACAGGATCTGTGCCACTGCTCTGTTCCTTTAGATGAGGCTCAGATCAGGCCCTGCTAGAAAGTCCCACCAGCGACAGGGTTTCAAGTCGGTTTTGTTGAACCAAGCAAACTCCTTAACAAAAGATCACTCTTCACATTTGAGACTAGCACGTTTCTGCTTGCCTTCTACTAAATTTGGGATGCTTACCTTCAACTGTATTTGGGATGCTTCCCTAAAAGCATCCTAGACGAAACCAAAATGAGCAGCAGCACAAAGCTCTGTGTAGCTCTTAGCATCGCTAAACTAGAGCTGAGTAGGTAAACCACAGCTTTTCCCTCGAATCCCCAACCAGACTAACTTAGCTCCATATTTTCAACAGGATAGATTTGTTCCAGTATCCAGAACTGTGCCAAGCATTTCAAAAAGGTGAAAAATATGTGCAAAAAACCACTCATAAATACCTCTGCTCAGCTCAGGACAAGCCAAGCAGACAGAAGTGTGACATTCATGTAGCAAAATATTCTGGGAAACAATTAACACGGGATCTGGATCAAGAAAAATACGCTCGCTAAGTCATTCAAGCAGCAAGCCCAGATGGCAAGCTGCACTCCCTGCCGATGGCACTTGTCCATTGGGCTGTCACAAGGCCTGCGCCGCCCCCAGCTCACCTGAACGGGTGCCAGGGGCTGGCAGGGAGCGGCTCTGCTGGAGCCATCGCTGGGTGAGTAGGGAGCTAGCTATCTCTTTTTCAGCTGTACAGTAAGTCTGGGAAAAAAGTGTCAAAAAATAACTACCTGGCCGGAGCTGGAGAAGGAAGGTTCAGGAATTCAGCCTGGAAGGGACA
>NW_010190482.1:73327-75752 GCF_000695765.1 Mesitornis unicolor | reverse complement strand
AAGGAGTAACCATGAGCAAGGGGAAGGGCAGGGGGGCAAATCCACTTGGTCTGCCCAGGTGTTACTGAGCCAACGGTCAAGATTTGGGTGTGAGGATGCAGCCTGGCTGCCGGTAATGGGAGCTTCGTCTGGGTAGGGAGCAAAGGAAAAGGCTATGTTTCTTTCTGGGCTGCTCCGGGCAGCCCTTGCAGTAGCTCCATGGGTCCAGAGGGATTTTTGAGGCACAGAAAGCAGCCCCTGCCTCACAGCGCTACCAGCATGAGGGAAAAGAGAAGTGTTATTTCCAGGAAGGCCAGATTAAACCACCACAACAACCTCCCTGATTGCAAAAGCCAGTGCCCACCTCTCAGTGTGGCTTGGACCCTTCATCTCTCTTTGGAGAAGAGACCCAGAAAACCTCTCCCTGTTACAAATAGAGTCACTCCATCAATAACTCCATCCATAGAGGATGAGGAACATGAACGCCTCCTGCACAGATACTCAGTGCCACCTTAACTTCAGGAGAATTACCCAACCCCAGAGGTTTGCTTTTTTCAGACCTTCAATCCAGAGAGACTATTTTAAACATAGGATGGAAAGTGCAAAAAGTGCATAGAACTTGCAGGCCCTTCCAACGAGGACAGGAAGGGTCCCCCCACTTTCTGGTAACACGTCGAGTAATACAAGACAGTCAAAATCACCACTACCATTCTCTCCTCTCCACCCTGTGGCTTCATTGTTAATATTTGAGATTTCTGCAAAATTATTCATTGAGATGTTGCCTTCCAGGAGAGGCTCCCATAAGATTAGGTGGCCCCATTGCCCATTCAAAATTATTTGCCTTCATCTTGGAAGATGAAACCTACTTCATTCTGGTTTCTTTTCTTTCAGTGGACTTCCCAAGCAGGGGACAAAGTTTGCACTGCTTCTGCAGGGAACGTGAAAAAAACAGGAGCCATTGGCTAGATTTAGAGGAAAGAAAGGTTTTGCCTCTTCAAAACAAGTTGAGACCAACTCCTCTTGGCCTCTACCCCTCCAGATGGCTTCTCCATGACGCTGCCATTGGAGAGAAGCACAGATGGAGCAGACACCTCTCGCGAGTGCCCCGGCTCCCATCAAACCCAGCGCCTTCCCCACAGTGCAAGCGCTCAGCAGTGAGTGCTTCCAGCATCAACAAGACGTTACATGCTGTGAAGACGAGGTGTTTCGTGAATCATTTGCAGAGAGGGGGATTTTTTTAAATTAAAAGAAAAATAAGATTTACATCCCGCTGCAACACCTACAAGACAAATAAATCAAATAATCTGTGAGCTCAGCTTGCTGTGTAATCACATACTACCCAGCTCTTATAAAATACTGTTTAGGAGGTGAGAACCCCTCTCATTTAGTGCCTTGCTTAGATATTGTCTGTGATAAATTAGCAGGTGTCTTTAAGAAACACTGTCTCCCAAACTTAATATGGGTGGCAAGTTTTATTTGTAGTCCTTCTTGAAGAATTATGGTTAAAGCCAATAAGAGACAAAAATGGCAACACAGGTATTTTACTAATTTAAAGTAAAAGTGTGTCCCCATCACTAGCACATATTTCTATCATGTATGAAAAAATAAGACTGGAAAATGGTAGGTAAAAGTCCTGAAAGAAGCTTTGGTATGGACTAGCCATCCACACCATCACATGGGATCTGCAAACAGGAGAAATGGTTACAGTTGCGGCAATCACTCTCTTTTTTTCTAATTGAGAGCAATCATTCTCTTCTGATTTTGCCACAATGACTAAGGAGCATACTGTGGCAGAGAGGGAGAAAGGCACCGAAATCCAGCACTGCCCACCTAAGCCTAACCCGCTGTGCTGAACTTCATGCAGAAAAATGCACAGAGGGTGGGGAAGCAACACTGCACCTCTGTTATTCATGTTTTACGCTGGTCTCCCAGTTTTTATCAAGTGGAAAACCACTTGAAGAAGCGGCACTGGAGAAGGTAGAATAAAGACTGACTTGTGCTGTGCTCTTCATTCGAAAGCGATGTTCACTTCACCACTGAGAAAACCATGAAGGAATTAAAAAAAAAAATCACTATAAACTTTCAAGCTTCTTTCTCAGCTGGTCAGCATTTCTACAGTGGGGCACATCTGCTCCCATCTCCCTAGAAGAGGGTCGGGGGGAATAATCAGGATATTCACTTAGCACCAAGATAAAACCCGACCGAGATGCCTGCAGCAGGAAAGGTGCTTCCCCCACCGCGGGCTGCGCTGACCAGCCCAGCCCTGCCGGGATGCTCCTACCTCCCATCGCCTTGGAAAACTTTCCAAGTCCCTGCCAACCTTCCAGATTTATGATGTGTTTTGCTTTTTGAACACCCTTGGATCAGAGCGGGGTGATGAAAGCCCGATAGATCTGGAGATAACTTTTTGTGTGGAAAGAGTATATAAAAGATATTGCCCGCCCCC
>NW_010190482.1:43011-73296 GCF_000695765.1 Mesitornis unicolor | reverse complement strand
CCCCCATACACACACATGCAATCCTCTTCTCTCCCGCCCCTAAATGTGTCTTTTCTGCAAACTTCAGCCAAGTCTATCCATGCCAAGAACCTTCACACACTCCAACTCCAGCCTCTGCTTTACTCAACATTAATTCAGAGACACAGTACCAGGGACCAGAGCCTTTGCTGAGCCTTATTGAGACCACAAGGAATAGAAAGGGGGGGGGGGGAAAGGGGAAAAAAAAAAGGAAAAATTGCAGCAGTTCTTGTAACTAAATCTGTTGGAGTTGTAAGTGTGGTAAATGCGTGTTCCTCCCCTATTTGGATGCCTCTGCTTTGCCTTTAGCAGCTGCTGTAATAAACTTCCCAGAAAGTATTGGATTCACAGAAGTGTTATTAGAAACCTGAACAGATATCTAATGGAAATGATATATCAATGCAGCAAACCAGGGAGATAAGTCCTGCTACAATAAAGAGAGACTTAAACTAGGTTTCCTTTACTTGAGAGAGAAAATAAAAATTGCCCTCTGCATTTCAGGGGGGAGGATGAAAAGTGGGGGCTGAGATCTAATTACAAGTGTCTCGAAATTCCTTCTGCATAAAGTTTCCTTAAAGAGCTGCCAAAAAAGCAAATTCGGGGAGATGGCGTTGGAGGTGCAGTTCCCAGCTCAGCTGAAGCGCACGCGGCTTTGCCCTGCGATGACAAAACATTTAATTACAACGAGCCCAATGTCTTCCACATTTGGAAACTGGATTCTTGACACACATAATATACCCCATGCTGACACGACTATTTGGCAAAAGCCGAGCCTGTGATCTCACATTAATTGCTACACAAATATACTTATTGTGGGCATGGGTTTTATATGGCTGAAGCCTCCATTTGCACATGTTCACAATAAAAACACTTCCCTCCCCTAAATAACGATTGACTTTTATTTTTTTGAGGGGTTTGTTGGGGTTTTTTTTGAGATGCAGTTTTAATGGCATGAGAACTGTCTGTCGGCTTCCATTACCCCTTTGTTCTCTTCATCTCTTTCTTTATATGTATTTTTATAAGCCTTTTAAAACCAAGTGTCTCCGTTCTTAATTCTTCTCTCTCTTTACTTTTGTTTTTATTGTAGGGCATCAATAGGAACACAAAGATTTTGCCAGATTAAAGACACGGCTGTCACTTGAAAGCAAGTCCACTGATAGAGATCTTATAAGATCTCTCAATTTCTTCCATCTAAGGCCTTTTGCAGGGAGACAGGAGGACGACGACACATTTTCCCTCCAACCGGCGGCTCCTGTTTGGTGTCCCACTGTAGAAAGACCTGGCCTCTCCACCTGATTTCCCATAGAGGGAAACCAGGCTTCACCCTCAGGTCTTAAACCCCTTGCCAAGCAAAACAGCATCAAAGTACCAAAATCATCCTTCTCCAGCTCCTCCATGTGCATGGTAGCCAGGCCATGAGCTACCAACCCTGGCTCCCCTCATTTGCCTGGTCTGTTTGGTGTCCCACTGTAGAAAGACCTGGCCTCTCCACCTGATTTCCCATAGAGGGAAACCAGGCTTCACCCTCAGGTCTTAAACCCCTTGCCAAGCAAAACAGCATCAAAGTACCAAAATCATCCTTCTCCAGCTCCTCCATGTGCATGGTAGCCAGGCCATGAGCTACCAACCCTGGCTCCCCTCATTTGCCTGGTGAACCTGATCTTACTGAGTCTTTCCAGATCCAGAGGCACAGCAACATCTAACCAAAGCCATAAACCCCAACAAGAGTGGGGAAACACCTAATGTGCGGCAAGCTTGGTAACCCAAAGCAAAAAAAAACCCAAAAAAACAAGCAAAGGCTGGGAGCTGTGATTTCCACCCTCCTGCTCAGAGGAGGGAGGATCTGACAGCCCTCATTCTCCATGGTCCCCACCATGTCCCTGCTTCCCTCCAAAAAAGCTTTGTTGCACAGCAACGGCTGCAGATTTTTTTTTTTTGCTTTCTCAGTACAAAGAAACTGTTTATTTAGAAAGATCAAGGCACCAAAAACACAGGCAAATGGCTCTTCTTCTGCTACGGCAGCAAAGCATGCCTGGCCTTGTTCGGGTGCTTGCACGGCGCTGCCATGCCTGCAGCGAGCTGGACACAGCCTTCCTTGTCGTGATCCCGCTGCTTGTCCAAGACCCATCAGCTCTGTCAAACAATGACCAATTTGTTCCGTGGGGTGGCATTTCCTCATGATTCATCCCGCTTTGCTGCAGGCGCGAGGGCTGGGATGCTAATACCAGAAGGATACACTCACGTGCTGGCCTGAGCACTGCAACCAGAGTTTCCACGACTGTCAGGGTTTTTTTTTCCCTTTCCAAGTGATGCTCAGCCTTGTGCAGATGCCGGGGCAGTTTTTGCACAAGTTGGAGCTGCTTTTTCATGGAGAACCCGCTGTTACAAACCCCACATTTTGCAGAGAGTCACCACTGTAACAGTCTCTTAGAGTGGAAATGGTGTAAAAGAGCAGTTGGGGGCGGGGGGGAACCCAACATAATTTCATTTCAGCAAGGCAGAGTGTCTCCCTTGAACAACAGGATGTCTTCTGTAAACACAAGGCTACCACAGCTGTTGGAGATATAAAGTGCTGCATTCAAATGTTTCATTTTATCATTGCTGAAACGGGGTGAGAATGCTGAGGAGATCAGCTTAGCCTTTTCTTTTCCCCCCCACGTCGCCAAAAACCCACTGAGAAGGGTGAACCCTTTTTACTTTAATGGGAGTTCATTTTCCAGAGGGCAAGTATGCCTCTAAAAAGGTTGCAGGCACTTCCCCCCCACGCACATATATGGGGCCGCCAAGTCATAATTTTAACAACAATTTTTTTATTTGCCTTTTTTTTTTGTCTTAAATCCCAAGCACTTGGGATTTATGCAGTGTATGGGAAGCAGCTTTCATAACAGGGGAGAGTTTTCACACGCGATGTTCGTGTCGTTTAAGCTTTTCTCTGCAAAGGAGTGGTCCAGAAACTGGCACACAGGCAAAGAGAGCAAGATGAAATATTTTCGGTCTCCTAATTATTTGGTATCTAATCGCATTTGACCAGCGGGGGTTGGCCACACTGCATGCATCCAGCCACCCACGCAGCTCTGATAGCATCTGCAGCCTGGAACCTCACACTTCATCTCCAGCGTCCATGGCCTGTTGGTACAGTGCAACGACAGGATTTCAAACAATAAATTATCTTCTAGAAGTGGCTTATCACAGAGATGCATTCATCTCTATGAGCTGGACCAAAACCAGCTCCACTGGCTGGAAGTTCGAGCGAGGGCGCACATACTCGCTACTTTTTTTTTTCTGACCATACAATTTTGGGGTTGCAAAGCCAGACATTAAGCCAGCTGAAAGTCTAGTCCTGCAAAGCATTCTGAGTTGGCAAAGTTTTGCTACTGATTTATGTGGCGCAATAGCTCAGGGCCTGGGATGCATCCATAACATTCGTTCCATCTGTCGTCAATGCAGATTCTGTTCTCCACTGCTCGTGTTGGCAGGGCTTGATCTGAGATCTGCCGCTTTCGGTCAGGGGGAGGAAAGGGGACGAGAGAAGAGGAAGCAAAAGTCTCCTATTGGTGCCAATGGCTTCACAGGAGGCCTCAAGTTCTTCATATGCCTCTAAGCATTGTTGCTGGAGTGATAATCTTTGGGAGTCCATTTAGGAAGAGGGAATGAGCGGTCACATTGATTTTCAATACAATTTTAGAATTGATGTTTACCAATGGTCTCGTTTCAGGCCCACACAAGCCTGCACTAATCAAGGTCCAGAAAACTATCTAGTCCTCTTGGTCTCCTGTCCCTCTTGTTCCTTCCAGGTAAATCTTCTCTATGACCAATACATGCAAAACACTGACTCCTTTCAGAGCAGTTAAAAAGCCCATTAATCAGAGTTATCTTCCAAGACTATGAGCACTTCAGTCCAAGAAGCAAAGGGAGCGTTTATCTTGGGTACAAAAAAAATGTCCAATCTGCTCTGGAGATCTCTGGCACGCCTGGGGCTTGCTGAAGTTGACAGGGTTAGAAGCTCCATCCACAAAACAAGTGCCGAGCACCGCCCTGGGATTCACACCAAGCATGAGAGGCCTCTTCTGCAGATAAAGATAGTTGAAGCGTGAGCCAGGCTGCAAGCCAAGATACTCTTCTCTCCTCTTCCCCCCTCCCCAAAATTGGGAAGGCTGGGGATGGTCCTCCTTCTCCATGCACTGGATCCCAGGCCGCTCTTCGGGTGGGGTGATCCTCCCCAATGAAATGCTGATGGTGCGATTCACCGCTGAATATTACCTTCTGGTTCCTCGCTGTTCCAACGCCTCCGACATCTACAAAAAGCTGGAATTTCCTGCCAGCTCAGTGGTGCAATTTCAAATACTTTTTTGGTTTTCGACTGTGCTCTTTAATCTCCAGCCAGCTGGGCCCGTGCATTAGCGTGAAGGCTGAAAGCTGCAGAGCTTTGGGCAGTTAGTTTTCCAAAGATCGCACCTGTGGGTGGAATGGTTTGCTGCAGCTCTGCATTAAATTAAAATGAAATGCACATGCAAAAACCATGTGTCTGAGCTGCCTTGTCCCCGCTGCAGTGTGGAGAGAGGCTGCAGGCCAGCTCCGTGGTCCGATTTCCCCTTTCAGAGAGGGAGAAATGCAGATTTAGCTCCTTGTGCCAAGAAGGGCAAAGAGCGATTTGGAAGAGACTTGGCGGGGCTGGCAAGCACGGCACAGTGCCATGAAGGTCCTCCCCAGCTGCTCCATCAGAGAAGGATGGAAATCAAATCTCATTGAATCCTCCTGCCTCACACAGGCATTGGGAGAATACCTTAAAAGATAATATACACTATCTCATTGCTTCTCCTGATAGACAAATGGGTTTTATTCCTCAGTTTCCCATGAGAGATCCCATCATAGACTCTACTGCGCTATTTTGCATCATGGGAGGCTTGGAGAGATGAGGCCAAGGACACCATCCACAGCACCTCCTAATTTATACAAAGGCCTAGGTGAGATGTTTCACAGGTTTGGACTATGGGGACCAGATCCTCAGCTGATGAAAGGTAACATCATTTCCAAGAAGTTAATAAATTGCTGGCAATTCATGTCCACCAAGGATCTGCTCACGGAGCTCAGGCATCTAAAACAAACATATGCACCTGCTGAAGCCACAACAGAAGAATCTGAGAATTAATCTTATAACGATAAGCCAAAAAAGGTGTGTGGCAGAGAAGAGAGGGAGGTATGAAGAAGTCCTGTTACCCTACTCACTCTACCATTTCAGAAAAAAATCTGTTCATACAAAGAGATCTGACAAGAGCTACAGCAAAATGGATGAGGAGCTGAATACGTGAAAGGCAAAACCATCACAGAAAATAAATTCAATTATTCGGTTTTGCTTAGAGAAGCAACAAAGTTTCTGACATGTTTGTTATTCAGTCTGTCATTAGAGCTGAAAGATGTCTCAATAATGTTGAAGTTACATTTTTAACATCCACTCTCCTTCAAGCAGTTTGCATATTTTCCACTACGTTAGCTGATCAAGCCATTAGTTACAGTTACTTAAAAATAAATGAGCTCTGTATTTTCCTTCCTCCACACTCACCACTGTGGAGCTCAACAGCAGGGGAGGGGGAACAAGGAAGAAAAGTATTTTGTTTGCAATGAAACAACCCGACAATAACGGTAAATACCCAAATTCAACTGAGTGAAGTGAGTACGGCTAAGAAGAAAAAGCAGAAGCATCTCTCGTCAAGCAACGAACTGATAAGGTCCTAAACAGCAGCAAAACACGCAAAATGAAAACCATATTTGTAAAAGAAACTGCAGTTGGGAGGTTGATGGCATCTGAATAAATCCAGCAAGGAGAGAGGCAGGGTGGAATTTCTTTGAGTGTGTTGATATGCATTTACTTGCCAAAATGAGTTTTAACTAGAGCTATTCTTTCTTCTCTTTACCCTAATTCTCTCTCTTCCCCATAAAAAAATACCACCAAGTCAGTCAATTTTCATGAAAAGGTTTCTTTCTGTTTTTACCCATTACAGAAAAGCAGGTAATATTCATTCTTCTATCCCCTCTTTCCCAAAATTCAGCCATAAAAAAACCCCAAAGCAAAACCGACAGTTTACGTTTTGACTGTTGAAAAACAGAATCTGAAAGCAATTTTGCTTTGTTAATTAAGCTTAAGAAAAACTGCAGAAGATGCAGATATTTTCTTCCATGCAGAAAATGAAGGCAATGCATTTTCCCAACTATCTGTGAACTGGAGGAAAAAAAACAACCCCACACTAACGAACTTTCAGGGTAGAGAGAAATCCCAGCATTCCAAGCAAAAATAAAAGCACATTGCACTAATAGGTCATTGGGCAGTTCTAACTCAATCCAGGCTTGATTGTGGGATATAGATTTATCCAATATATTGACCACTGAGTTGTAAGAACAGCTTTCACACCCAGCACAGAGCAAGTCTCCAACTGCTGCCTTCTCTGTACGGCAACATCCCGCTGAGATCCAGTCAGCTCCACTGCTCTCTTTGGTGGCTTTATCAGAAAAATAAATTAAAAAAACCCTTGCTGCAATAAATAATTTGAATATTGGCCTCCCAAAGCCCTCTTATATAATAATCTACAGGTCTTGGTAATAGAGTAAACCTTCTTTGCACCCCATACTGCAGAATAAACCACCTCTCTCCAGGTGATGTTCTCAGCCCTTACCGTACCACCAGTGACTACGGCACACCACCAGTTCACCTTGTCCCTTCGCAGTATCAGGGCTTCCAAAGTTCACACTCCACAGCAAACCACAAGCTCCTCCACCAACAAATAATTTGACCACTGGATCTAACAAAAACTACTTATGTGAAGAAATTGGAAGGGATGAAAAACCCAGTCATAGTTGCTAAACAAACCTGCAGACCAATGGTGGTCCAGACTATGGCTTGGAAATCACTGCATTATGGACTTTCCCACATCTCTGGAGCATGTGCTGCTGCCACATGTTGTTCAACAGCTGGGGCGTTCCAACTTGTTGTGTGCCAGTGGAAGATGACGTGACTTCCAATATAAAGGTCTGGAGGACCAGAACCAAATACTGCTATGCTGCAAACCATTTTTAAAATGTTTGAGGATGCCTACAGATCTTTAGGAAGGCCCTTACTTGTAGGGGGAGCTCTTGCCCTTTTTGAGAGTATTTCCCCCCCATAGAGTTTGTTCTGCATTCTGGCTCTGTTTGCTTTCAGAGCAAATAACAGCCCGGTTTCTGCAGGTCTTGTAACCCAGCGAAATGAGGAAGACTCCCAACATCCACACATCAAGCACTCTTCTTTCAGCTACATCCCAGCACAGTCAGACTCAGTCACCAGCTTTCCAGGATGCCAAGGACACACTGTCCAACCTCTGGATGTCTTAGGCAGCCCAAAGGCCACACTAGGTGCTAACCAGTTGTCTCAGTTCCAAAGGGACAGTTTTGGGGGTCAGCCTGGCTTTGGTAGCGTACGTGAATCCCACACATGCGTCCTTCATCTTAACCGCACCCTCAATGCTGGGGTGTGAGAATGCTCAATCCCCTCCAGCTACAGGGGAATTCCCAAGCAGATGGTTAAACTGGATTTCCAGCTTCTCTGTAGTAGCAGAATGGGGGTAACTCATCAGGGTGGAGGTACGGAGCTGGCTCACGTTGTCCAGCACTTTGTGCTCTGAGCAAGTCACAAGTCTATCGGTCACCAGAGTTTCATTAGCTACAGATGAGGTCATCCCCTGGCATCTGCAAAGCACCTTGAGACCTTCAAGTGAGCCTGGTAATTATGCAGAAATACTATATAAATAATGAAACTTGTTAGGGAAACACTGCATTTTGGCTGGGGGTGTCATAGGCACCTTCTACGAACTGAAGATTTGAACTTCACTAAAACCCCTGGGAAGTGAGTACCGAATTCTCTTAGACCTTCTGATGGTGCCAGGCATGTCAGTACCAGGCCGCCACTTCTGAGCTTCTGGAGATCAACAGCTCCCACGAGACAGGAGCAACAGGCAGCAAGCTGAATGCTATGGGCTTAAAACAAAGGCCTGTAAGTCAATAAAGTTCAACAAAATAAAGTCACTCATTTTTTGGTGTCACTCACAGGCTGCTGCCGTGTTGACTCTGAAGGGTGGAAGAAAGGAAGGGCCACAGCAAGTATGTGAACAGAGAGAAGGAGACATCAAGGGGAAATGACAGCAGTGGACACAGCCCAGCCCTCACTGACAGGTGTGAAATGAAGGTCAAGAATTTGGGAATATTTCCTGGACCAGTGGTTCCAGCCAGGACAAGAAGATCCAGGACCTGCTCTCCTCCTGCCCCAACCTTGGAAATACTCTCATCATATACAGCTCTACAGCAGTTGCTCCTTCCTGTGATGGAGGAAGCGTAAAAGGGAAAAAAAGAAAAAGAAATTGAAAGGTTCTCAAAACAAACCCACACCATCAGCAAGTGTCTGTGCTTCAGCTCAAGTACTGTAAACCATTTATGAATGCCTTTTTCCCCTAGGCTGGTTACATTTTCACAGCTTTATTAACTTTGTGTAGTAAGACCCCAGGACAGAGAATCATAAGAGCTGTCCTACTACTGATTATCCCACTGGCCTTGATATGCAGGCCTGGACCCAACTTTTCCTTCCTCTTTCCCCTTCCATCCCTAAATTCGTAGAAGGAGATTAGATTTCCCTTAGATTAGATTAGATTAGATTAGATTAGATTAGATATCCCTTTGAGACCACTGGGGTGGATGGGAAGAGGAGAAGGTGAGGTACTCCTGTGTACTTCATCCTTCATTTGGGCATCTGTTCCTACACCTCAAGGCAATAATCCCAGTTACCGTTTCAG
This sequence comes from Mesitornis unicolor, assembly GCF_000695765.1. Classification (NCBI taxonomy): domain Eukaryota; kingdom Metazoa; phylum Chordata; class Aves; order Mesitornithiformes; family Mesitornithidae; genus Mesitornis; species Mesitornis unicolor. Next base: position 64,465 of record NW_010190482.1, on the reverse strand, counting down.
GAGCACCTACCACTGGAACCAGCCATGGTCTTCCAACTCTCCACTATTTTTTTGTAGAGACATCTGGAAAGACTATGGAAATATGTTCTCTTGAGCCCCCAGGGCTTTTTGCCTCTATTCCCAGCACTGAATCCTGGCTCAGAAAGCTTTTCTCACAGTATTTTCCATGTTCAGTGTGTAGAAGGGGAGAGATATGTAGTACAGAGAGCAGTGATGTCCACAAGAACCCTCAAGGCTGTTTGGTTGAAAGGTTGAGGGGCTTCCTGCCTCCTCCCAGACCGATTTGACCAGGCTCATCTAGTGATAACACCAAAACAAATCTTACAGCCCACGCTGAGTTAAGACACATCCTCTAAGAACCCCCAAATCACTGGAGGTGTGGATCACCCCTTGCAGGGGGGATTAAACACCCACCCACAGCTCTGAACCTCAGGACTACCACTTATCTTTTGATTTAGTCCTGCTCCAAAACCACACACAAGGAGAGATCTTTGGAATCCACCACCAGACCTCGGCTCGAGATCTGAAGCTGGGGTCAATGCACTATATTGATTCATATCAGCTGAGCTTTACAGATTTTTTCTTGCTGAGAATCTGGCCACTTATGACTTAAATAGTTTTCTGAAATGCATCCAACAGGAAATCCTAAATCAAGAACACACTGTGTTTTGAGAAGAGTCCTCTCCCTCAGATCCAAACCCAACTACAAGTTTTGCAACTTTTTCCATTTTAGGAATAAGAGGCTTTCTTCTCATATCTTCCTCTCTTCCCAAACAAATAATCAAATACACAGGAGCCCAAAATGTTTTTCCCCTCTGCTCACTTTATTCAGCGAGTTGACACTGAAGCCAGCATGTTTAAAACTGGCCAGCTGTGCTCTGACCAGCTGACATTGGAGGCCACAGCTGGGACAGCCAAATTGGCAATATTCCAGCTGCAAACAAATGAGGCAACACCTTCAGAGAAAGGATCGAATGCGGGGAAATGGCTGTGGTTCAATTCAGTGCTTGCCCACTGCTTTTCCAGTGACAGCTGCTGGGGAAGGTCAGATTCGCAGCAGGAGGAAACTGGTCGTGCTGCTCCGACTCTCTGGGGTTTGCGCCAATTTACACCAACTGAGAACATAGCACAACCTGGTTCGTGTTTGGGCTTTGCTTTGCTGTCTCCCTGTTATCACCCTTCATCTAGAAATAGCTGTGTTACAGGAGAGAGAGAAGGAATAACAACCAAAATTTGTCTGGTCCAGAAATGGTTTCCTGGAACTTAAGTGTTTCTTTTTTTTATTTTTTTAATTTTTTTTTCCTGAAAGGAGATAAAATTGCTCATTGTTTGTCTTGGCTGCCTATAAACTCATGCTGCTGAGAGCTGCCTTTGATCACAGGGCTATTGGGAGGCTGACCCTTGACAGCCAATCCACTCCCTGCTCTTTCAGTCTCACTAGCCCAGGCCTGACTTCCTTTTTCATAAAAAGCCATTAAAAAATATTACACATATATTATCCAACAGCCCTTGCAGGAGTTTAAGGATCCTGATCTAACCAGCTTACAGAAAACATCATTATTGGGCTATTACCTTCCTCGAGGGTTTCTGTGATGGAAATGGGGAAGGAGGGAGTTCGTGATTTCCGAAGTCTTGACACGAGCGGCAGCAACTCCATCCAAGCCTGCAGTGCGACAAATGTGCACCAGGGTGTAGCTAACAAATGTGCTCTTTCTAAGGGACAAATCATAGCCCTCTCAAATGCTGCCAGAAGTCTAAGTTTATTTCGTGTACTCTTTTCTCACTGAAACATTTTTGGACATTTGTGTGTTCCTGTGATCTGGTCAGAGCTCCCAGCTCTAGCTGGTTTGCCACACATCCAGAACATTTTTACAGCATGTGTTGTTGTCCAACCGCAGAGGCTACAGGCAGAAAGCACATTCTCTTCTGACACCTAGCAGGGAGTTTTCCTACGTAAGACACTCTGTGCGATGTGACTCACTGCTCCCATACTTCATGGAAGTAGCAGGCATAGTTCATCCCAGCATACCCCAGCAAGGACAACAGTGTTCCCAAAACACTGAATTTACAAAGCTTGTGTAAACTATCTGAAGTGTGTGTGTGACCAGGGGGATGCTTCCTAGCAAGTCCCCACAGAAGATGACATCTCAAGGTCTGTTTTCCTCCCTAGCACATGTGATATGGAAAAACCAGTGCAGTGGACCTGTGAGACACAGGGTAGCAAGAGGAATTTTTAAGAAATAAGAGGCACATCTCTCTCTAATATATATTTATCTACCAGCATGAACAAGTGAGCTTTGAAAGCTGGGGTGGTAGAGTCACTAGCTCAATTTACTAGCCAACTTCTTCATAAAGAGACTCAAATAATCTGATGCAAATCAGATGATATCCAGAGGACTCAAATAATATCCTTATCATCTCCTACTTCCAACCTGGAAGTCAAGCTTTCACGTCCTTTGATTTTGAATTCCTACATCACATTTGAGCTCTTAACATCTCCAGTTCAAAATCAGTGCCACCCATATGTGCAGCAGTGCAATTATCTTGACTTAAAAAAAAGTCGCACTGGTGCAGAAATGCATGACCGTCAATCTACCATTTAGCCTAGAGTCAGGAACGAGACACACGCATTTTGCGCTAAGTTTTATCTGATGCATTAGCTATGAAAATTATCAGACAAGCCAAACATTCAGACTAACATCTTGCTATTGCATCTGGCCACGCAGCTTAAAGACAAGTTCCAGTTAGCTCTGGTCTGAACAGATGCAACAGTGAAAAAAACAGCTAATTATTCCCAATTCACAATTCATAACAATACCAAGGCAGAGGAGGGAAATATGTGACTGGTCTATAGTTTCTCTGAAAACTTGTAGCAAGGCCAGGAAGAGAATCCGGTTCTTCCACAAGTTCAGTCCTAGCCACGACACCTTCCCTTCTGCTCCGAATCACCTACAAAACCTAGGAATGCATAGCCAGGTCTCCCATTGCTGTTAAGATGAAGCTCTCATTAGGGAGTATGGGAGAGCATGGTTAAAAAATCACATGAACCACACTCGGCTCTCCTCCTGTTTGAGCTTCCCAGCCACAGAAACGTGTTGACTGGGACTCATGAGTTCACAAACCCAGATCAAATGATCACTGCTGTGCATTTTTCCCCACATACACCAAAACTCTTCCCAGACCTTCTATGAAAACTGTAAAAGCTACAAAACCTGCAACATACCACAGCAGAGCTCAAACGCCATTACCAGTGTCCTGAAAAAATACATTAAAATACTCAGAATGACAAAATACAAATATAAATCAACCCCTTCCTTCTACCCCCAACTCAATATTTTTTCTCTAACTATTCTAGGCTATTTACCCAAACCACACCATTTCAGAAGATCCAACACTAGGTATGGGACAAGCATACTGAGTGAATCACTTGGATGTCACAGCCCCATTGCTGCCTTTTAGAAACCAAAATGAGGGCTTATAATCCTGAATCTTGACATGCTTTAAGGTTGGGCGCGCAATTCCTGTAAAGAGAGACACACACCCAAAATCCAACAAAATAAAGACACATGGAGGGTCTGGCTATGGGGACTCTGTGTCTAGGATTCTCATAAACACATTTTTCTTGTTAGACTCTTACCAGCACATGGAAGGACACAGGGAAAAAAATAAATAATGCTCTACAAAGCTATTCCAGGATGACGCTGCCGTGACAAAGCACCCTTGTAACCGCTCCACTCATTTGCAATGTCATCAGCAAAGTCCCCCCCAGATGACAAGGTCAGATGTGTAACAAACTGAGCTCTGACCCTCCGGTTGCCTTTGGGACGTACCCAGAGGGACGGCAGGAAAACAGCTGCTTTCCTGACCGGCTCTGTAGCTCCAGAGGGAGCTCAGGTTGCTGGGCAAGCCACAGGGATGGCTTCAGGCCTGCGGAATGGAGAGCTGGACTCACAAAGGAGGGCGATACGAGGGTCACTGTGAGACCTCACAGCTCTAAGGACTGAACGTCAGCTCCCAAAATAACGAACATCTCAGCAAGGCACAGAAGCCAATGCAACAAGCTAGAAACTGCCTAAAATAGGCAAAAGAAAACTCAGAAATAAATATTCACTTGAACCGCAATATTCTCCAGAAATTCACAGACAAATGCCCTAGGAGACCAGGGCTTCGAGCCCCTTTCAAGGAATTTTGGAACACAAGGGCTCTGTTATACAGAAATTTGGCACCAACGGGCTCCCGAGTATCAAAAATAAAATGGCTACGTTCAAAGCTACTAGAAAGTTTAATTTTGCATCTTTATTATCTAATTTAGAGATCAGGGCCATGAACATCAGATAGGACAGCCTTGCAGAGGCTGAAGGTTCTGAGGTTCAGGGAACACTGCTGTGTTCAGTTTAGCAATTTCTCTGCCAGCACTTGGCTGTAGGAGCCAAAGGAATGTTTAATTGTGGGCATGTCAAAGCAATATCCTTTGAAGGTCTGGACCTGGAGTCCCTCTTCACCATCTGACAGTTGGACTTAAGCATCTTTCTGCTACAAGGACTTAATGTTATTTTTACAAGACCTTCATTCCTTCTCTCCAACTGTGTCAAATGAGTTCATTGCAGTTTTGATTATAAGGTCTCCTTCAGCTCCTGCTGGGATGGCCAAGTTCAGAGAGGGCTCTTCAAAATGTATTTTCAGGATACATACATTTTTTTGGGGGAGTTGCTTTGTGAAAGTCAACCAACAATGTAGACCCGACTGATGCCCCAGTATGTGCCACAAACTCTAGGACAAATATCCCTGGGCTTCTGGGCAAAGGCTTTTGTTTCCAACTGGTCACACACATGGATGAGGGAATTGTATTATCTCCTGCTAACAAAACTCCCTGCACTCAGCCAGGACACCAGTGACCGGGGTCCTGCTTTTTTGGCTCTACCACAGAGCTGTCGGATGGCCAAAAGGAAATCATTGCTCTATGCTCTGGTTTTCTCATCTGGAAAACAGAGGCACTGATCGCAAAATCCTTAAGGAAATCATGCCACAAGCAGATCAAGAAATAGATAGTACCAAATCAGCATTTTGCGATGCTACATAGTTATGACACAAAACAGCAGGATGTCAATGCAATTTTCAAGTGATGGAAAATACATTGACAGAAGCCTTTTAAAGTGTAACCGAGAAGAAAAAGGATGGAAAGACCAACCAGTTTCACATGAGGGGAAAGCTGGGAATGCTCCCTCCTCTGTGCCCTCCCTTCTAAGCAAAACAAAACCAGAAGTGAACTACAAGAGGGACCTGTTGTTTCAAATCTGAATGGAAAAATCCAGACAACTCTCCCATGGCACTCATGGAGCAGAGGTTAAGAACGAGGGGCACAGCAGAAAGGGGAGATGCAAGATAAGCTGCTTAGATTCACATCTTCCCATTTCCTCTGCTTCATAAGAACTGGGTCATATTATAAACTTATGCAAATGTGTTTACTTTACGTTTTATTTTGGTCTTAGCCATGCAGTTGTCAGCCTGTATCAACATGTCAGTCTGTTTGTGCAAACAATCATTCCTTCATGGAAGGATTTTAGTAAAAACAGACAAAATGTTATGACATGCAAAAAAACTTCCTAAACATGACAATAAAAGAAAAGCCACTAGAAGAGGATATGTTTTCCCTAGCAATTACACAGCTTAAAACAAAAGAAATCACTCAGCACATTTTTTTTCCCAAGGATAGTAGAGTATCAGATCACATCATGTCATATGCTTTCATGAAGTACCACACTTGCAGGGTGGGAGCAAGGAAAGAGCCCATCAGCACTGCCCATGTGCACCCCAATGCACCCCACCCCAATGATATGAACCTCTCCATCTCTTCCCCGTATAACAGCAGTGATTTGAGGTGGGCATCAAGTTTGGAGACACATTAGCCCCAGTGCGGCCTCTTCAGTCTCTCCCTGTGAGGAAGACAATGGCATCACAGCTTTGAGAAGATGTTACACGGGGTCTCCAGCAGCACACTGGTGGGTCACAGGGACAGAGATGAATCTCAGCCCTGAACTCCAAAGCCTTACAGGCAGATACATGAACTACGCAGCAGCAATGCAGCAGTGCAGCACCTCGCACTGCCCGAGCCCATGGGCCACTGTGGAGCTGAGATGCCCTCAGCCAAAGCCATCATCTCCAGATCACCCAGTTTTGACCCTTTTCCCCACCTTTTCCACAACCAGACTATTTAAAAAAAACACTGGACTGGCTCCTTACACAGTTTTCCCAGATGAGACTAAGTCTGAGGCCAAGCAAGGAAGTAAGTCTGTTCCTTCTGATTTTTTCCTACTTGGAAGCATGAGTTTGGTTTTTCAGGGGCATCTGCGGACATTTTCTTTCAGTGGAGACTCATTCCCTGCTCGAGTTGACCCTGACCAATCCATAGCGTTAGTGATTGCACAGTGTAACCAGGAAAGCAGCCACAGCCACCACCTCACCTGGGCAAGCCAAAGCCCCTCTGCTCAGAGCTACTTAGCTACTCCCACAAATGACACTTTATGCCTTCTCTGCGAGGTGAAATGCACCGCACTGCTGCAAGGCAAAATAGTAAGTGATAATTTAGGAGAAACAGCCACTTTGCTGTAAATTCCATAGTGCTTGGTGCAGACTCCAACAAGCCCGGAGCTGCCAGCCACTGAGACCCGCTACCAGAGTCACCAAGGAACCACCCAGGCACTTGGCACAAGCTCTGCTTGTGACGCAAGGTTCGGCTATGACTAAGGCGAGGGAGCGCACATCCATAGATGCCTTCAGCTAGGAAACACTGATTGAGACTGCTCCATTACCCTAGGAGCTCTCAAAATCTTCCAACAAATAATTAAAAACATTCTGAGCGTGAAAGCACCCCCGTCCGAGATGGAAAGCACGCTAACGGCAGCTCCCAGCTTACCTCCTGGCTGCAGAGCTCCCCCAGGCAGCTGGCAGAGCCGGTATCACTGCTGGGGTGCACACAGCGTGGCCGTGGTGCCCTGACTGGGTCCTTATCCATGCTACGTGCACTTGTGGGATCCCACGCAGCCTTGCCCCAACCCTGCCCCGCTTCCCACTTGTGCTGGGAGGCCGGTGCTCTCTTCCTCTGGAGCCTACAGAGGGCATTGTGGGAAGGCAGAGGATTATTTTATTCCCAAATAAATCATGTCTCAGCTGGTGAGTGGGTTGGGTGAACAATTTGGGTGAGCTGCCCTGTTGGCACTGCTGTCGCCTTCAGGGGCAATGCCCCGGAGTAAGGAGCAGAGGAGGGAACACCTCAGTGCTAAGTCTGCAGAGAAACAGCCCCAAACCATAAAGAGAAGGAGGTTTTATCCCTCCCCTGCCAGGCAGCCCATGTCTTTGTTGCAAAGGATTTCAGCTAATGTAATGAGAGTGATAAGGGCACGGAGGCTAGCTTATACACAGGCTGCAATCTTGTTATTGTCAGTGGGCTGAAGCTGCCTGGGGTCAAGAATCACTAATTAATTACTAAATGAAATGTAGATTTCAGGGCTCAGGTCCTCCTGCTCTGCACGCACAGCACATGGGAGTGGAGACAGCTCCCTTGGACACAGAGCACTGCCCTGCACCCTTGGCTGTTTCAATCCTAGCACTGACACAAACAACCCAGTACCTTGATTTGCCAAGGCAGAGCCAAAAGCTCGATATGGCTGTAGTGACCAGTCCTCCTGCAAGGTGGGGTGGCTGAGGCTACCAGAGAGTTCCTGTTGCTAAAATCCCTGATGAACTTTGTGGATGAACTTCGCTTGCCTGACAGCCTTCCCTTAGAGAAACTCACTTCTAGGGGATGGTGGCCTTGGTACCTACCCACCTTCTTCAGGACTACCTCCTCTCGGGTGGCAGGAAGAACTGCATTCTAGCACTGGCAGAAATCAGGCACCATCTACTCTAGAAATATATGATTTTCCATTGCCAGCCACAGATACTGGTGTCATTCAGACTCAGATGTGACACAGGCTGGGGTCTGCCCAGGGCTGGCTCATCCCTAAGGACACTTGCTCAACAAGAAGTTGAACTGTAAGCTGTTCATGTTAATTCTTCATCTTACTATTTGAAACTTTCACAAGCTTTTGTGAGCGGATGAGGTGGGAACTGGTACCTGACCATACCACACTAGAAGGGAATTTAAAGAGCAAGAGTACAGAGAGCTCTGCAAGCCACTGTGACATCTACCTTGTGCATGCTGTCCTTTCAGCATGGCAGAGCCCAGGAATGGAGCAATAGCACAGGCTTTTGAAGGCCAAAACCAAAGTATGGGGTCCAAGAGCTGGCTGAAATTTCAAGCAGTCCAAAGTCTTGGGGTTCATCGCTGCAGAGTCCTCACAGCTGCTTTTAAGACCTGGCCCATCTTCAAAAGTGGAGCTGCTACTGGTAGTTGTGTTCCCAACCTATTAGAAGGAGAGGGTCTTGGCTTCTGCCCAGGCTCACTGTGAACCTCTTATCACAAGAATCTAAATTAGAAAACTAGGACAAGACTTCAAAGCTATTGATAAAAGGAAGCAAGTGACCTAATGTCATTTGAGTTTTCAGGCTATACTTGTTTCCACAGTAAGAATGTTTATTTTATATATTTTGGAAGAAAATTTGTCCTTTTTCTAAATAAAGTTCTTTGAAGAATAGTAACACTTCACTTCTCAAAATATTATAATCTCTTCAGCATAATTTAAAATCTTCAGTGTTTCACATCAGGCTGGAGTTACCAACCAGTGAAGTCAATGGAAGTGTCTTCCTAGGGCAGCTGGAACAAGGAATTCTAGCAACACCATTATTTGGTGGTGCAGGATTTGGCTGAGATGGGAGCACTACAAGCCTGTGGGTCACTCTGAAGGGTATACCACCAGGTCTTTATTGCAGTTATAATCTACAGAATGTAGATTTGTAGCTGGTATTGACTTGCCTTCAGAAATATATCCTTAGACTCTGCTCCTAGATCTCAAAGAATCACAGACTGGTCAGGGTTGGAAGGGCCCTCTGTAGATCATCCAGTGCAACCCCTGCTAGAGCAGGATCACCCAGAGAAGATCACACAGGAACATGTCCAAGTGGGTTTGAATGTTTCCAGAGAAGGAGACTCCACAACCTCTGTGGGCAGCCTGTTCCAGTGCTCCGTTACCCTTAGAAGGTATAGATGCCCTGGATTAATACATGAATAAGGTCTCCTTTTTTCTCTTTATAGGTCCTTTTCACAAACCACCCAGCTCCAACCAGCCACTACAGCAGCCAGTCAGAGAGGAGGCAGTGATTAACCATTTGCACTCAGTGCCAGACTTGCCTCCTTGACCAAATGGAGTCATCAAGATTTTCTGAGCCGCCTCAGGCTGTGTAATTCTCATTCCTTTGGACAAGAGAGCAGTCCCATGTCTCTGAGTTAGAACTGAAACTGCTGCTTCACCTGAATTAAGCTAGAAACAATTGAAATTAACAGATGTATCATAAGTGCGTTGCACTCATTGTCTATTATGATAAAAACACAACACATCCTCTCAGAATTACCTTGGAAAGCATTTTAAAAGCAGAGAGCACAATGAAAGGTAACTCTTAAAAATTACTGAGTCTTAGAGGTGTTGAGAGAAGGATGCAGCAGTTCCCTGTTGGCTTCTGATATAAATGAAGTCTTGCATTGCTCCTGCTCAGTTGTTTTCTCTAAGCCTGCAGATTATTTAATATCAAAGGGGAAGGCTTCAACCATGCTGAGAAACTGCAGGAATTCAGAGTGACCTGGAGGGAATTACAAGAATGCTGCTCGCTGATCAGATTAAAGGGAGAAGTGGCGGGGCTCCCAAGGGTCTTCTTATTCAGCCTTTGCTGCCTACAATACCACGCTTTGTCTCTGACTTCTGCTCTTTAAAATGATTCAGGTTACTGCACTGGAAATGTCACTGCGTCGGGAGCCTTGTCTCTAAACCCGTTTCACCGGGACGGCAGGAACACCTGGGAGAAGTGAGACCCAGGGTGGATACTCAAGTGCCAGCCCTAGCACATAGTTTTGCTTCCTGTTGCCTCGATATGATCAAAATGGTAGCAAGACCCTTTCTAAAAGAGCAACAGCATTTTAAAATGTTCATTCATCCTCCTCAAGGCCAAGGTTGCAAATCATGCTATGAAGGAGGAAGGTATCTCCAATGTTTTTTGCAAGTCTGCAAGATTTTTGTACTAGAAACCTGGGCTGGCCTCAAGGGAATATTTTTGTAAGAGCAGGGATGCACAGCACTCTCCTCATTTGGATATTTTCTCCCTTTCTTCAGGGCCAAAGCATCACCTGGTACCTCTACACCGCTGTCTGCCTCTCCAGAGAAGAAAGTGGTCTTTCTTGAGAACTACCTCCCAATAGACTTCACCAAAAACTTGTAACACAATTAGAAAGTCAAAGACAAATCTGATCAGTTATGTTCCTCCTGGATTAAGCTGGCTCAGTAGATGGGAAGGTAAAAGAGCAACACTTCAACAAACAGAAAGAGGAGACAGGCTGCTAACGGAGTTGTTGTTCGTACGCTAGAAGCTACAGGAAGAGGCTAGAACAGCAGGGGCTGGTTTGACAGATAGTTACACATGTCTCACAGTTTGAACAATTCCCTCTGGCTCTCTCAGAACTCTAAACTGCAGGGTTTTTACTCCTAAGAGTCCTTTTTAATGCTAAAAGCCATTTAACACATCTGACAGGACCAAATACAGATGTCCAGCAGTTCAACTTTAACAGCAGCTTCCATCAAGCAGTACCACTCTGCACCCCCAGGTCAACGCCTCTTGCTCATTTCCTCAGTGAAATAATTACTTAAAAAGGCAACTATGTGGTTCTGATTATTTTCCTATTCAAAAGCCAAACCAAGGATCCAAATTTGCCCTAATTTAGGGCCACTCATCAAATTCTGCTGTATGTCACAACCATCCATGACTCACTGCTATTCCTACTAAGCATCTCTCAAAGGTAGGGCATATTAAGCCAAATCCATCCCTCAACTCCAATGATGCTACTTCACAGCAGGATAAATCTGACTCACTGAATCGGTCACCGAAGGCCACATGAATTTGGTGCACTTCCTCCTCGCCTGCATTTCTCTCTTCTTCTACCCATCACTTTTAGGTAGCAACTTTTGGTGGAGAAGCCTTTGATCTCTGAAATTTCTGCTCTGTTTCCGTGGTGACAAGTATAACCTGCACCATCATGAATGAACCCTATTGTGTTCCTCCCATCATTTTCCTCCCCAAATTACTTTTACCTTTCAGTGTTAGCAAAGCAAGGCCATCTGCACAGCTTCCACCTACTTTGAGAGAAAGATTAACTGTAGAAATTTGCCTTCCCCTCCAACTCCTGGAAAATGAAATAACTTAATGACTCAGAACAATCCCCTGAAGGAGAGCAGGTAATTCTAGGGTTCATCACCAGGATGAGGACGCTCTGGTTTACCAGCCACCCCCTCACCCCCACCTCTTTCAAATGAATAAGCAGAATAGCTCCCTTCTTTCTGTTGTGATCTCTGTGTCTGGATTTCACTATCAGTCTAATGAGCAAATTTAGCCACGCTCCATCCCTCTCTGCTCTCGAGGAAAGCTTTCAAGGGGGATAAACTGGCATTGCAACAGGGTGTAAACGGGTTTATAACACACAGAGATGAGAACCTGGTTGAACACAAGGCGCAAGTGTGCCAGCTGCTGCGGTGGCTTCCCAGGAAAGCACGACTCTGGGTGAGCAGCACAGCAGGGCTTCATCATTACCCGCTGTGAAACTTAAGAGGAGGGGAAGCAAAAAAAGGAAAAAAAAATCAAAGGAGAGTGGGAGGTGAAAAGAAGGGAAAAGGGTGCCTTCAGGGCTCCTTTCATGCAGCTCACTTCACGATCCACCAGTCAAGGCTCCTAAGCAGGAACAGAGACGCCATTCAGGACAAATCTGGATGTTATCCCAGGGCACCAGGGACACCACTAAGGGAAAGTTTTGACAGGTGAAATGACCTTAATATAATTAGCCCTGCCAGCCCCTCCTTCCTCTGCCTCCTTCACCTTACCATGAAAACGGTAGTCTTTTAATGAGATCCTTTCCCCCCCTGTAATGCAATACGGCCGGTTCTCCAATCTTTTGCTGGCACATTTCAAACGGGACAGACATGATCTCCTCCACCTTTGCTCCCCCCTCTCACGCCCAGCTAGATGGACATCTAGAGATATTGCCATTGATTCTTCTCCTGCTGACTCGGGTGGGGTTTTTTTGTTCGAGAAAAGGCTGAAAAGAACCCCGGTAATAGAATGATTTGGCCTGCAAGTCAAATCCCCCTTGATGAACAATCAGACACAAATGTCAATAACAATTAGATTGGCCAAGGGCTCCAGTCACTTAGGACTTCAGTTTTCCATCTACAGTGCTCAAAATGAAACCCTCAGTACTGCGATCACCAAATCAGGTTTGGCATCAGGAATGAAAAGACATCAACAATAATATTATTAAAAGGCTGATGGCAGAATAAGAGCAAAAGACAGACAATAGGGGGGTGTGCATGCACATGCGCACAACAGAGAAGAGAAATAAAACAAGTGAGAGCTGATGTAAAAATCCATCAAGATATGAAACCAGTCCTGCCTAAAGAACAACCTAAACCGCCTCAGATTCTCCTTCAAGACAAGTTCTGCTCCTCTGGGCTTTAAAATTTCCACCTCCTGCTGTCCAACATATCAAGCATGGGAAGCAAATGAAGGGAAAAAAGCCCTTAAGTGCAGGCTGTATTTTTTCCTGTTCTTAAATTGTAAATATACAGTGGAGGCAAGAAATGCCCAATCTAATTAAGAGCAGTTGAGAAGTATGGAGACAGGGTCCTCCCAATGGGAATGCTGCAGGTTAAAGAGGTTAAAAAGAGGAATGTTCTGCCTAATGAGGGAAGTTTAACATCGTGAGTGCACCTCCCACTGGTGAGGCAGGCTGGGAAGGAGATTAAAGACATGGAAGAGGTGGCTCTGAGCAGGTGTGCTTGGCTTCAGTGATGACTGAAAGGAAGGAAAGATGTTTTAAGGTTTGCAACTGGGGGTAGCAGCTTGAAACATGATCCTGAAGGAGGGGTTGTCACTAGATGATCTTTATGGTCTCTTCCAACCCAAAGGATTCTGTGATTCTATGATACTGAATATAATGCAGTTCTTAGTTCACTTCATGCAAGCTGGAGTATACAGCAGCTAAGTCTGGACTGACGGTCACAGTACTGGAATACTGGAAGGCAGAACTGGCCCACAGCCCCCACAGCTGTGGGGATGCTGTCTTCCACCCCAAATGTTCTCTTCTCCTTTGCACCATGTATGCAGGCAGGAAGGGAACCGGCAGGTCCCTCCACCCAAATGGCCAGGGCACCAGGATGGCAACACACTCCATGGACCACTCTGCAGACACAGCCCGTGGATCTGGTCTGCAGCAGCTGAGGGAAGGAGACAGAGAGATCTTATGGGGTGAACGGAAAAGAAATCATAGTGTGGGGGAGACGAGCACCAGGCAAGGAGAAAAACGCCGAGGACTGGATGCCATCTCCACAGACACCTACAGGTTCTCGTGCAAAGTGCATAAGCCATTTCGTATGATGCAGTTCTTACAATGATGCATATTTAGCCCTATTATTTAGTGATTTCTGACAGCACATTCATACCATAAAGTGAGCCCACACCTGCACAGAGCAGAAGGCTGTCATGCTACAGCTAGACCTTCCACCCACTACCGGCACCAGCACAGCAAAGGTCTCCCACTCCCTTGGCCGTGCTTTAGCTATAAACGGGCACTAAACAAAACAGGAAGGCTGGAAGGTGCAGTTCTTAACTTACAGAGCATCAGTCTTTGATAAAGCACCCATCAAACACTTTCTAGCTGAAAAGACCACCTTCCTTTTTGAGTGGAAAACACAATCCCTGTGCAGGCTGTAGCTCAGTATTATTAGATGGCTGCAGGACATACAGAAAGTAAGAGAAGGATGAATAGAGTATCTAGGAAAGAATATTTTTTCCTTTTCTTGACTCATTCTTTCTGTGATTGCACTAAGCTGATTGGGAGAAGGTTGGATTTGCCCTGCTTAGATGTCCAGGTCTGCAGCTAAACCCTGTGTTGGGGAAGTCACCTGAAGCTGATGTAGCAAGAGGACAAAAAGTAATTTAACTGCTTTGCTTCAGTGTAACCAAATAGGCTTCACTATTAATTTCTCCAAAACATGATGTTAGTCTATATCTCAGCTAGTTAAAAGCAGAGAAAACACCATTTGTATTTGTTTACTTATTACTAGAATTAAGACTTCCTCAATAGGTTCTTTGAGGGACATTCACCTTCTTCTGAAGGCATTTGGAGCATCAGTCACCTGCCTGCTAGTTGATTTTATTTGCAAAGGGCAAGGAAAAAGGGCAGAGAGCTGGCTGGGTTTTAATTGTTCTTTTCAGTTTTTATAGCCACCAAGCTAAGAAAAGAAAGAGAGAAAAGCTTTTCCCTTCACTCTGCTTTCAGTGGAATTACAGCTTCTTGGAGATAACAAGCTCTCAATTCATACTCCTTTCCTGAGCTGATGGAAAGCCTTCACCCTCAAACTACCTGTACATGAAACAGGCTGAGGACCCAGCAGCTATCCCAGACACCTCCCCACACGGCCCTGCATCTTCAGCCATGCACCGAGAGGCAGGATCCCTACTGAAATGGGCTGCACCTCCCCTATCTGTCCTGCTCCCCTACACCATACTGGTCTGGTTGCCCTCATGTCTGATGGAGGCTCTGCCATTAGCCCTGTTTTAGAGACCAGAGATGCAAAGAGTGACACAAGTGTTTTTTTGGAGTCCCAGCTTAGAGTTAGGTATTTATGTCCTATGGACTTCAACTATAAATGTGCCTACACCCCTGAGTCAGATGCCTTGCCTAGAGGGACACAGGAGCTGGTGGCAGTGCACAGACACCAGCCTCACGCTCCCTAAGCTTTCCAAGTGCTTTGGCATCTCCTGTGGTTTCTGCAGCAGATTAAAGATGAAACAGCAGCGCGTGAATCCCAGCAGAAGAAAGCTGTTTCTCTGCAGCCCAAGGAAGGAATTAAACACACAACCCGAAAAACTAAGATAACAGAAAAAATGAACTTGTGCAGAGCAAGCCATTCGGCAACAGCCCTGGGGAGAAGACGGGATCTCCCACTGCCCTCGCCACCTTGTCCTCTTACCAGGCAAGTGCCAGCCATGTGGGGCCAGCGGTGGCCAGCTCATGTCCCAGCCCCAAGAGGGCCCCTGAGCAGAAGGCAGATGGCCTGCAGACTGCTTGACGACACATTTCCTTCTCTGTTTTTTTGGTTGTGGCTGGGCGTCCCTGCTCACGTGGCAGCAGAGGGGAGGGAGAGTGCTGGGTCCTCGCGTGAGCACGCCTGGGGATCACAGTGCCACCAACCCACGCAAGGACTGTGTCCTCCCTGGCATCACCACCCAGTGCAGGGCTCGCTGGTCCTTACCAGCCTCTCAGCCCACCACAGCAAGGCAGCTCAGCAGCTCTGTTTTGCGTCTCTATATAAAAGACAGCACTTTTCCCCACGTCCCTTCCCCAGGATAATGGCTGGGGCCCAAGAAAGTTAGCAATGAATTCTTGGGAAGTGGCTGTTGCTGCAAAAATAAAGTATCTGTTATTGCTAAAATACTTTTTTCATCTTTGAGAGGAAAACACATACCACATGATTTCCAAAAAGGAGCTGGTTTGGTTTACAAATACAGTACATTAATAGCTTTGTAAACATTTATTCAGTATGACAGCTGACTGCAACATGTGGCATTAATTAGAAGACTCAGCAATGTAGCATATTAAGAGCTAAGTTAAATCTGAATTAGCTGGGTTTGTTGAGACTAAACACCCGTGGGGGAAGTCCTCGGATCTAATACATTATGACTCACTTGACACGGGAGACCCACAGGCCCGATTCCTAATACACTGGGGGGCCCTTATTCATACTCCATCTCCACACAAGAGCTGCAAACTCTCCAGATACCATAGATCAGAGGGTGTTGATGTTGGGATGTTGCGACAGAATTGGGCGTGTGAGGCTCTGGCTCCCAGCTCCCCTAACCTTTCTCAGAAGGTAGTGAACGGAGACAGCAGCTTACTTTTCCTTTCCAGACACAAATAAAAGGAGCACAAATGAGAAGGGAGAGGATTTTACATTCCCCTGGGCTTAAGGATCTTGCTCAACACTCCTACACAGTCACCTTTGCGAGCATGGGTGACACAGCTTCTCTGGTGTATGCTGCTGCTGAGAGCTTCAGTGGATGGTGCAGCAGCCCGGGGTGCTCTGCGTCACCGGTGCCATGGGGCGCTGGCTGGCAGCGCTGCATGCGCTGCTGCTGCACGAGCTCAAACCTGCAACCCCAGTTCGCTACTCTGAAGTCAGCCAAGGGCTTGCACTTCAGCTCAGGGGATCGAGACACCTCCTGGCGCTCTGCTGCCTTGGCAGGGCTTCAGGGCGACGTGTTTAGGAGCTGCAGCATGGGCCCAAGGAGATGGGGAAACCCATGTCCTCGATTGCTCCTCTAACCTGTCCTGTGGCTCACAGCACCAACCTTCTGCCTCTCACTTGCTTCATATGAAAAAGCAATGAGCAATACTTGCTTTGCTATCCTGGCAAAGCTGTCACCAGGACTATTACAACTGGCAAAGCGTCGCAAGATGCACAAAACACGTCACGTGAGCGTACCAACCTCAGTACTGCAGCTGCAACAGGCTAAGCCCAGGTCAGCCAGGCTCGCAGCAGCTATTCTGGCCCAACATCACCCATTAGGCTATTTCTACCTTTCAGACCCACTCTTGTGTTATTTGCATTATGTCAAATCAGGGCAACTCACTGACAGCTTTACATTTACTCAGATTTACATAAAAGCAGAACTGATTGAATTCCAGGAAGACCAGAATCAAATTCTCCATGTCAGATCAAAGCACAAGACTTAGTTGGGATTACATAGTTGGGTAAAGAAGATGAACCAGCACAGTCCAGAGTGCTGTGAGCTACCATGTCTCAGCTGACCTATGGTAACAAATATATTGCACCCTGCTTCCACAAAACACTGGCATAAATTTACAGGCTATCGTATACAGTGATGGGTACTTAGGACAAATGCAAGATAAACCATCTTGGTTTGCATTCAAGCTGTTACAAGATGATGCTTTAAGTGATGTAAGATACTGTAGCCCTCAACAGACCTCTTCCCTCTCATGTGGGGTTGGTAGAATCCCTCCAAGTCACACATCAGCCCTTCCAGCAAGCAGGTGGACTCAGAACCTTGAACCTCAGCTGGGAATTGAAGCAACAGAGGCAGGCAGGCAAGCATGGGCTGGGGAATGGGTGGCTCTCTTAACTGACAGGGGTTTTTAAGTCCATGAGCAGTGCCTAGACAACATAGCTCAACAGCAAAAATAGGGTCTGGTCACAAGTGGCCGGTGCCACAAGACCCCATCTCAATTACTGCTTCACAGAGGAAGGTAGCGAAGGTGAGAGACAAGGACAGACAAGTCGGTATTTCACCAGCAATGTGATTTGATTCAGCAGTCCCACCCAGTCACAGACACATTGAGCAATGCAGCTATGATATATTCAGAGCATGTCTGTTTTCACCTTACAGCATGAAAGCAAACTTTTCTTGCTCTGGGCTCTCCTTACATTTGATGCCTTAAAGTTTATTTGATTAGAAGCACATATGAGAGCACCTCCAGAGGTGCTCAGTCTCCACAGCCCCTGTTGGTTCAAGTCCTTGCTATTAGAGCTGGATAAACCATCTCAAAAGCAATAACATTATTATCTGTGGCAGTTCCAGCATCTCAGATACAGTATTAATAATGCTAATTGCCAAAAGCAAATAAAATAAATCTCTGCATGGATCTGTCTCCTTCATTATCCTGGATCAGATACTACCACCCTTATCCAAGTTTCTCCCCCTTCATCTCTTCACACACAATTTTATCCAACATAGAGCTGCCAAATGGAGAGTCAAACTACCAATGTGTGACACAGACAGCTATTTCTATAATTTAAGCCTCTTTGTTCTTATTAATGTTGCATCAAGATAGGCTCTCCATTGGCCTGCAACAGTTGTTTTTGAAACGGGTCGCCAATAAAAGTGAAAAGCAGAGGACAAGAAAACAAGAGAGATATTTATTACAAAAGGAATTGTATCATTGTGTTTCTATTATAATCATAACCTGAAATAATAGAAAGGGCTGGTCAAAAGTTGAATGTTTGCACGGCAAAAATTTCTGAGATACCTACATTTCAAATAACTGGCTTGGTTTCAAATTGGCATGAAAAGCCCAAACCCTCAGACTTTGGGGAAGATGAAAACTAATGAAAATAGTTTGTTGTGATCCCTCCATACTTCTTTTCAATAAGAACTGATGGTCTAATTTCCACTCTAGCATTTCAAATGGGACTCAGCTCTTTCATCCTCTATATTATAAATAATGTGTAGTATAATGGAAGGCAGAATTAAGTCAAGAAGAAGCTTTTCAACTTTGCCAAAAAGAAACATTCTGATATACTCCAAATTTTTCCCAATAGAATAAAGTCTTGTTGTGACAGTTAACATAACTAACAACTATCAGTGATAATTCTCTTTGTATGGCAATTTCAAAAAAAAAAACAAAAACAAAACAGATTTGCCAACTCACAACTTTCACATGAATCTCTGGATATTTGATACTTACTTAAAGGCCCCAACTCCAGGAAACAAGCAATTACATGAGAGTTAAAAGAAAATAATAAATTAAAAGAAGTAAGTTTCCTTGTTGCAAGGAGAATCTTGAAAGTATGAGCCAAGTACATCCCACCTGCACAAAGTCCAGAAGCCAAATAAATAGACTACTTACGTATTAAATCTTATCAGTTTTTGTTGCCTATCTCCTGATTCTGGAGTATTTTGTGTTAGCAGGGATGACCACTGAATCTCAATATAAGCCTTCAAATAACTTTCCTCCTCCTCCCCTTACCCTCTGACAGTACTTCCACAGAAATTGAGGTCTAAATGAGGTCTTTGAGAAGATGCTGAACACATTTAAGGTGTAATCTCTGCACTCACGTCCATGATAAAGTCTCCTCTGACGCCCAAAGTTAGGGATGATGAATCCTGCAGTCCCTTGAGATCTATGTGTGTCCATCTCTCTGATAATTCTGGAAACTAATACCTACCCTGTTGCTGAATCTGGATGAAATTTAAGATCTCAAAGTGACAAGAAGTTTCATGCAAACTGACAAGTAGGAAACAGAAAACACAGCATACAAGCACTCACATTTTTCCCCACTGATAACATTCAATATCCAAAGTTGAAGTAATGCCATTGAAATACTCTGGAGATAGAAAGCTGTGAATGGAAAAAAAAGGAAAATCTGGAGTGCATGTATGGATGTATGTGTATGGCTGTGCATACACAAATTATCACTTGTCATATTATCAGGTCATTCCAGATGCTGAGACTTTAAAAAAAGCAATAACGTTGCAAGTTTTCCAGCAACAACAGACAGCAAGATCTTCTCTTTACTGAGTGATCCTCTGGGTGATATCTGCCAAGCCTGATTTAGTTTTCATCTTTCAGTCACAAAGAGCATGTCAATGCTTTAGAGCACTGCCAGTACAACCAGAACCTCATTCAAGTTTGTCGTCTTTCACCAGGACTGTTGCGCTATGAATATTCCTGCGGTGAGAGCACTGTTGTGCCAGCACTAAGAGGACTTGGGACAAGTTCACATGCGTGTGTGCTGCCCCCCGCATTCAATACAACCCTGCCCTGGGAGGAGAGCAAGTTCCGGGCGCAGAGCTCTTCTAACAACTCCTATGTGTGGGAGTGAATATTCTCCACTTAAATATCCCCATATGCCCACAGCCATCTTCATTCCCATTGAGGAAGGGACTTCAATACAGCCTGACGCAATGCCTTTACCAGCCAAGCCCATTGCAGTACTGGTCCGTCACCCTGGATCATGGGAAATCCAGTAACCTTGAAGGTTGACCAGTTTCCCAATCTACCCAACCTCTCACTGTCTGCTGGTAATGCCAACTACGAACCAACAGCCAGCATAACACAACGGCTGTCTGTCCTATAGAAGCATAGCTGCCCATCATAAATATGGTTCCCACTCCTCTACTTCGACGGGTAATAGATTCAATATTTTCTATTTTGATGGTCTTTAACACTGCAGTGCAAATCTAAAGATAGGAGCCAAAAAAACATTACAATTGCAGAAGACTTGAAACCTAGAGAGTCAGGAGGTCTGGTTCTAATCTTCAATTTAACACCAGGGTGTAACTCCAGGCAAGCCCGGGTTTCTTTTTCATTCTTTGATTGTTTTCACTGTAAGCTTTTTGGGGCAGGAACTGTGTCCCATTGTGTTGTTACAGGGTGTAGAACAATGGGCCCCTGACCTCAGCTGGGGAATCAAGAGATTACGAGAATTATTTAGAGGAAATCTGCGGTTAAACAAGGAATTGGAATCAGACCTCAAGCCCCTGTCAAGTGCCAATACCAGATGACTATCCTTTTTTTACCCTTCATTAAAAAAAAGTCATAATCCCCATTTATTGTGGTCCAACATTTGCCATTTTTCACACATTTGCTTGCCTGCCCAACATCTAAGAGCCTCCGCCTTCCCCTGTCTCTGCTGCCACGCTGGGTCAGAGTCTCTTGCCCTGACAGCATCTGCGGTGGCATTGCAGCTCATTCTGCTTCTGATAAAAAAGGGTATCTGGGGAAGGAAGCACCAGAAGGAAATCAAAAGGAAATGCAAGGGCTCGCTGTGTTTGTGTGTGCGCATGGGATTCTTCAGCTGTACATCGGAAATTAATTCCAGCCAGGGTGAACTCTGTGTGGTCTCACTAGCCATCCAAGGCAAACTTCAGTTCACCCCAGCCGCCAAGCGGAGTTGCAGTGGAGAAAAAGGTTCAAGACAACGTGGAAAAGGAACAAAGAAGTGAAGAAGAATGAGATGGTGGTATTTTCCTCCAAGTTTGTTCCCCCGCCTTTCCTCTTTCTCTTTTTATTTTCTTTTTCCTTTTTTTTTTTAAACAAACCACCTGGATTTTAAGATCTCCAGAATCCCATTAAAGGGCTTTTACTCCTTCATGAATTGGAGGCGTTTGATGAAAAGGGGTAAGGGGAGAGAAGTGTGTCTGCCTGTGGGAGGGGGAGAGGAGGGGGAAGAGGGGGAGATAATGGGGCATGGGAGCCCTTAATTTCTCCTGTCTCCCATGTCGGTAATAGGGCTGGATGTAAACACTGTTCTGGTGAATGTTGGAGAGTGATTACAGGATAGCTGGGAAGGAGGAAGCATTTTCAAACCACAAGTAGGAAAGCAGCTCTTTGATGGAGGGTTAGTAATTTCTTTTTTCTCCATGCCCTCCTCCCTCATGCAGCTGCTCCCCTTTCCCTCTGTCCTCCACCTTCTATAAACACAGCGGCAGAAATTAAGACATTGGCCAATCTGTTAAACAT
>NW_010190482.1:0-42980 GCF_000695765.1 Mesitornis unicolor | reverse complement strand
TCAGCAGTCGCTCTCGCTCTGCAGGATACAAAAGAAGAGGTTAATAATGCTATAATGGGCCTTTCTGGTCTCGGTTGTGGAGGCAGCCATCCTGGGCGGCGTGCAAGGAGCCAGAGAGGAGGGAAGACACAAACTGCTGTGATGGAGAAACATCACGGAGCAGGATGAAAGTTCAGAAAATGAAAGCTGTGTGTGCTTGGCAGGCATCACCCAGGCATTGGAGTGCTGATGGCTGAGCAAACTGCAGCTCCAGGGTGCACACCTACATAAAGGTCCAGAGATGACCTTACTGGAGCAGACTTGAGGTTCTGGAGATGCTCTTGCAGTTCCCACCCATACTCATAATGATGGGTAAAGATAAGAGAATGGGAAACAGTGTCTTTCCAAAAAGCTTTACGAGATTTTGGGCAAAATGCCCCACCATAGCCCTGTTAGTCCTGCAAAGGCTGCTCACTGGGGCTCTCTGGGCCATGCTCCTCTGGAGCGGAGCTGGCAGGAGCTCAGCATCCATCCCAAATTCAGTGTTGCCTTTCCAGTGCATATGAGTGAGCAGTTTTTCCTCCCTGAGCCAAGTCCACTCCTGGTAGAGAGCAGTGATTTGACAAGATCGAGGATGAATTCAGCGTTCAAGTTGTTACTAACCACTCAAGAGACTTCAACGGGAGTCAAATACCCCTGTTCTGCAAAATCCTGTAGGTACTGGGTATCTAACCTCCACCCAAAAGTTTCTTATAGATCTCAGATGATGATTCAGCTCTGATCAGCTTTTAACTAACTATACTCTTTAGCTAGAAGGTATCATGATGGTCCTTTAATTAAGTCTCCTGCTTAATATATTCACCCCCCGACACCTAATACTTTTTGCCCCAGGCTCAGTGTGTTTTCTCGCATGACAGCGCCACCACAAAAGCCACCATTTAAACAACTGTAAATGATAGAGTACACATCCTGTACTAAATATGCATGGTTTACAAGCTGGAATAAATACATCAGACAGCTCTGTGGCACGTACAGAGCAATATCTATAAAAGGGTCATTATATTGTTATTGTTTATTCATATAAGTTTGCTTAACCAATATGTATAAATATAAAGCAGTCTAAAAGCTCTTTATAGGCAGGCCCTGAGTAGTCTTTTGTTAAGTCTCCTTCAGTGCAAGATCTTGTGCATTGACTGTAGGAACTGACCAAAACAGTGATAACACGAAAACTCTGACACACAATGTCTTTCAGACAAGGTGGGGCAACCCCGGTTCTCCCAGACACCTACCCACTGCTCACCCTTCACACCGGTTTCCCTCTCCAGCACTCTTAAGCTCCTTGGTCCATACCTATACAATAGTTGAGACTCCAGGCTATGATTAGAGACTTTCAATTGGAGAGCAGCTAAACCCCTCTTTTGTGATCCTCACAGCTACAGAGTTCATTGCTGCCTTTGGGTGTCTGCAATCCCATGAATAAATTGGCTTCCATTAAAAAAAAACTCAAATAACTTCTGAGACTTTGTTTCATTTTTTTATCTCTACAAAGGTCTCTTATCTGCTGCAGGCTCAGCAACGACCTGAGACTCAGTGATGAAGCAGCACAGTTCTACATTGACAGTTCCCAACCTCATTTCCTCTCCCTACACCAGATATCTCTGTTTCTTTGAAAATAAAAGCGATGGGCAGGTAGGAAGCGACTTCCCCCACCCTGCCCAGGTCTGCCTATTTCTGGTATCTGAATAAACCTCTGGAAGGTGGGGAAGGCTAATAAAAATTCTTATATTTCACTATTCTTGTCTCCCTACAGCCCAAATTGACCATTTCTAAAGGAGCAAACTCCCTCTGTTAGACATAACTGGGGGCAGATGAGCCCACAAGCCAGTAATACATAAAAAATGTATACAACACTTCCTTGTCATCCCCAGATCTTGCCTATTCCACTCTTGCTCTAAGCATTTTCTCAGTCCACAGCTACCCATGACTAAGACCCAGGTTCTGAAGGCTGCAGTCTGCAAATGTCATCTGAACCTCTCCCATCACCAATACCAGAAGAATCATATCAGTGGATAACATGACAGGATCCTCTTCTGGACGGTGAACCAGATGGGTCATGACTCTTCATCACCAGACATTCTCCCCTCAGTCTGATCTTGCAAGAAGGGCTGAGACCAGTTCCTAAAAGTTCAACCCTCTGATGAAGACTGGAACCTTCTTTTTCCCCACCCCTACCCTCTGGAGATGGGATTTCCCATCCTGGAAACCACCAACCCCATACGCAAGTCCTCCTTGCACCCTGGCCAGGCAAAGCAAAGGTGGTGTGGTGCGGGGGAACACCACTTTAACAGCAAATGATGAGACACGCACACAGGCAGAGGCAAATAAAGCAACGCAGACTGCAAAGGGCGATGCGCAGCAGGACAAGAATCACTACAGTATCAGAGCATAACAATCTGGGAGTCGTTTAATATCATGTCCCTTTAAAGCCTCAGCATGCTGTGGCCCTGGCACTTCATAGCATCAGAGAATCTTTAAGGTTGGAAAAGCCCTCTAAGATCAAGTCCAGCCACCAACCCAACACCACCATGACCACTAAACCATGTCCTGAAGTGTCACATCTACACATGTTTTGAACACATCCAGGGATGGTGACTCTACCACCTCCCGGGGCAGCCCCTTCCAGTGTTTGACCACTCTTTCAGTAAAGAATTTTTTCCTAATATCCAATCTAACTCTCCCCTAGCAGAACTTGAGGCCATTTCCTCTCATTCTATCATTTGTTACTTGGGAGAAGAGACCAACACCCATCTCACTACAACCTCCTTTCAGAGAGTTGTAGAGGGCAATAACATCTCTCCCTCAGTCTCCTTTTCTCCAGACTAAACCACCTCAGCTCGCTCGGCTGCTTCTCATAATTCTTGTGCTCCAAACTCCCAGCAGCTTCGTTGCCCTTCTCTGAAAATGCTTCAGTGCCTTGATATCCTTCTTGTAGTGAGTGGCCCAAAACTGAACACAGCATTTGGGGTGTAGCCTCATCAGTGTTGAGTACAGAGAAAGGATCACTTTCCTACTGCTGTTGGCCACACGGTTTCTGATACAGGCACGTGTCCTTGGCCTTCTTGGCCACCTGGGCACACTGCTGGCCCAGTTCATCACTCCCAACATCAGAGCCCTATACCAGACAGAGATGCTCTCCCTCCAGTTGAGGCTTCTTCACAGCAGCAGCAGCACAGAACCAGCCCAGGAGCCAGCAGAAAGTTTGCTGTCTTTGCTACCATAGGTACCATACTCTTATTACCCTCCATCATGCCACTTTGCTTTATCTTTTCCTCTGTCCAAAGTTGGCACATGGTCTAATGTCACTTTTGTTAATGAACAATCATGATTTAGCCATAAAACAATAAACGGCGCCATGAGCTCATTAGACATTAACAACACACTGAAGTTCAAGCATGTTATCTCCACCATAATATTACAGGGAGCGCTTATCATTTGGGGAAAGCTGAGTTGTGGGCTCCCGGGAGGGTTCAAATGTCATCTGTGGAAGAGGAGGGCGGGAGGCAGAGTAACTGGAGATGATCAATCTCAAAAAGGCAATAACTGAAAACTTAAGATATGAAAGCACATTAGTTCCCACAAACGGCTGAGGATTAAACCCAAGCAGAGTCATAGCCAGGAGCCAGCCAAGGTGCTATAAAGGCGTGATGTTATTACTTCCAAGGGATGCCATTAAAACTCTGTTTACAAACCTAATGTGCCAGGGAACGGGTCAAGGAAAGAATTATTAGCAACAAAGCCATTTGATCTCTTTTATGATCCAATGAGTCATATCACTTCATACACTAGAAGGTGAATAATGAAAACCTCAAGCCTGTTGATTTATACATGTGTCCAGAATCCTGTGTTCTTTAACCTCAGATGCCCTCTTAAGTGTGATTCATCCTAAATCAAATGGAAGATCGGGTGCTATCATGCACACTCTCCCCTCCCACTCACTAATTGAAATGGTGATTGACATCCTGCTAGAATAAAATACCAGTGCCCAGTGATGGATGGCCAGGGCAGAGGATGGGGTCAAGATACAGGACTTGTGGCTAAAACTCTATCATCCTCTCCATATGGGATGATCCCAGTCTCACCTAACGCTCCCTCTGGAATGCTAGAAACAGAGTCACTGAATAATTTAGGCTGTAAGGGACCTCTGGAGATCATCTGTCCATCTGAACGTACTTTAGTGTGGCAGATCTGACTAGATATAAGATGATTTCTTTCAATGACACTCTCATCACTTCACCAAAGGCAAGCAACCATGATCAAAACTGCTCCAGAAATTGCATCAGAAAACTGAAGAGTCCAAATGTTTCAAATACTGAGATGTTCCTTATAGGCATGCTAGTCTTAACAGAACCCTGACATAAACCATGTGGGTTTCCAACAGAAATTGGCTGTGTTATCTGTCAGCTTGTTCTCCCAGCTTCTGAGCTTGGAGTTTTTGGGTTCCCACTTCCCAGCAGGCTTTAGGACTGTATGAAAGGTAGATTGCTCTGCAACCACTGTTCTGGGTTCCCAGAGTAAGTCCAGAGCAGTTGTCGCAGAGAACATAAAAGCCCCAACTCATCCTTAGAGCTCCGCAGTGGCCCAGCTTCCTCCATCATGAACTGTCTCGACTCAAGGCAACTTTGAAAGTGGGCACAGAGCGGGGGAAGCATCTGAAGAAGTTCAGAACACAACTTCATTCCAGCAACAAAAAAAATAATAAGCAGAAAACCAAGGGAAAGTAATCTGCTTTGTAGCTTTTTGTTTGTTTGTTCATTTTAAATGTTTGGTACACATTCCAACTTCAAGCAAAGTATCTCTTATACTATGCAGCACCACAGGCCATGGTCTCACTAAACTTCCCAGCTGCTACTGCTGCTGCACAGAATTGCACATACCATCTATTAGTGCCAACTAGCCCATAAAAGTAATTTTCTCTGGAAATATTGTGAACTTCATGTATTTCAAATAAGGACGCCAGAGAACTTTTCCTGTCACTCCCCTGGCCATGCAAACAGTTACAGAGGAGATGTTTCCAAGTTTTTTGAAGCCATTTAGGTCAAATGTCTACTCTTCTTCAGAGGTGAATGCCTCACTAAGTGTAAGTACATTCAGTAAGAAGGTAGCTTTCACTATGGCAAAAACATGGAGGGTGTAGAATCTGTTGTTTTTGAAACTGTGACTCAAAAGTGGCTCAAGGCTACAAAAAGGAGCGAGACAATTTCTTTGAATAATCTCATTATCTACCAATGCAACTGTCAAAAAGCTAAATATTCCTGAAATGTTAAGCTTTGCAAATTTTCTTCTTCTCCAATCATCCCCAGGATATTCGGGACAATGCAAGAAAATACCACAGAAACAATCTGAGGGGAACCAAAGGTCTTATATTTTCCAGCACATACATGTTTCCATCCTTCCTTGCTTTCTAATAGCTTCACAAATATCTGGAGGCATGTCCAACCCTGGAGTTTTTGAAAGGTTTCCAATATGCACAGCATAACGTATTCCTGGGCCTTGATCAACTCCTTCTGCTGCCCAGCAGAGAAATCATTGAGGGTCTTTCGTGGTTTTCTGGTCTGTGCCACATTACTGTGTTCACTCTGTCCATTTGCCACAGTGCTTACAGCTTGACGATGGGTGTGAAGCAGGTTTTCAGACACCCAGAATGCTTCCTTTTTGCCGACTTGAGTTGTTTGCATGAGACACCAACAAAAAAACCCCAAACAGACGCATAGGGCTTGCTGGTATCCAAGCCCTGGAGCCCATCCAAGATCTAGACCACGGTCATGTTTTTCTTGTGATGGGTGAATGCAATGAAACTTGACATTGTGAACATTACATTCTGCATTACAATACAAAGTTTTATTGTTATTTTTTCCACAACTGAAGCCAGGAAGAAAAATAAGCTGGGCTGAAGGAGCAAGCCCATGTTTAAACTTCAGAAGTTTGTTAAGTAAGCTGAGCAACCAACCTGAGCGATCTCTTTCACCTTGCCAGTGCTTTTAGTTTCCTTTTTCGAATCTACACACAGCCCTTGAATTTTTTCACTTTGATAAGAAACTTTCGGAAACTCGGAACAGAAGAAAAAATGTTGATTAGAGGGATGAGAGCTGTACTAAAGACCACTTTTGAAGAAAGTCCGAACACAGTGGAATTAAATAATTTAAGCCTACCAACACATCAATAGTGATGCTTCACCTTCTACACTAGACACAGATTTTCAGGATTGGAACAAATCTGATCTTTTCACTTTTAAGGTTTCGATCAGGATCCAAAGCATACGTCTCCTCAGGCTCATCCATGCAATGTTCCACCAAATGCTGAAATCAATATATTCCAATTCAGATTTCAAATAAATTAATCTACATTTTAGACACCAAGTTTGAAAATGGGCTAATCTGCATGAATATATTCCCTGCTCATGGATCCATCTTACCAAGCTGATCAAGTGCTGCCTGTGATCTTCACAGCTGCAGTAAGAGATGTATCTCCAGCAGAAGTTTAGGAAACATTGACTATGGAGTCTCAAAAATATCAATTAAAACTTACAGATCACTTCTGGACAGGAATCCTATATTACAATTTCGACTGGACTTACACAGCTGTCAGGAACAAACTGATCTTGTTCTACTGCTTATAGAGAAAAGTTTCCCCTAGTATCTTGGAAATGAGGTCTATTAGTTCTTGTCTATCCTCAGACCTAGAAAATTAATGACTACTCTCTTTATAATACCCTTTATGAGCTGGAAAGCCCTAGTAATGCAGGAATTTCCACATTCAGTTAGAACCAAAAGCCATGTAGTTCCAGTTAAGAGTATTGGACACCGGCCTGCTATCTCCATTCTGTTTGGCAGGACCACACATAAACAGGATTTAAATATTTATTTTCACTTCGCCATCTAACGTCAAATGTAACAGCCACATGAAGAAGTTAACAACTGTGTTGTAAGATATGAGCAAAACCATTAAAAACTGGGGTTTAGATTTAACCCACATACAACATCATTGATCACTGTGAGTCACAAATTATGTCATTTCAGCAGCGGAGCTACTGCCAGCAGAAGGATTAGCAACATCAGTTGTAACGAGCCACTTCATTTTCAAATAACATTTAGAAATTTACAGTGTCTGGAATTGCAACGATTAAATGGATAACAGAGTAGAATATACCGGATATGGATCACTTCTAATTTTCCACTTATATCCAGTAACCCATCATAAACTATCCAAAGTCCTTTGGTCTTCATCTCTCTCACACCAAGATATTTAAACAAAAAAAGATGATCCGTCATTGAAGTTATAGTAGTGGAAAACCAATGAGAGATAAGAAGCTGGCCACAAATTCCCAGACTTACATGTCCTGTTTCCAATTCTGGCTATGTTGGGGAGAATTAAGAGAAATGCCAATGAAGTGACACAAAAGTGAAAAATTAAACCAGACCTACAGAACATGAATCTATGACTTTTTCTGATTTAGAGAGTCCATACTCATGTATCCAGTTTCACAAAATTCATTATTTCCTATTCCCATGAGTAGACTGGTCACATATCTAAGGACCAAGACCTCAGACTGAGTGCACAGCTGGTTTAAGAGTTGAAACGGAGCAATTGTCTTAAAAGAGCAGGCATGTTAAGAAGAGTATTGATTCTGATGGCTTTTTTTGTGGAAATGTCAGAATGTTTGTTACATTTTTGAATTATTTACCACAATAAAAAAGTTCAAGTGACTAATCCCCCTCACAAAGTGTTCTGGTAATATTAAAGCCATTTTTTTAAGTTGGCCTGGAGGACACAGTAAGTTTGGCATTTTATTCCAAATTGGGGTAATCTCTTCCTTCCTCTCAAACTACAGAATTTCTGAGGGAGCAGAAATTGCTCTTTGGTATCTTCTGTACTACATATGGCTACAAGGAGGTCTTTTACATGCATTTCTAACATTTCCTTTGCAGTTCGAGCCACTTAAGCAATTACAATGCTATTGTCTCTTTTTCTTTCCTTTTTCAATTCCACATCAAATCTGCAAATGCAGAAATGCCTCAGAATGGCAGTCAGCAATTCAGTCACCATGCCCTTCCTTCTCCAGCTTTAGCTGCACTAAAATCCAAAGTTTAGTTATGTTAAGTTCATTACCAGCATAGTAGCTTGGGTCAGTTTTAATCCAAGCCACCTACCATAAGCTGTGACCTCCCTCAAAACAGGCCAATCCACCTGGAAAAATTAATGCTTCTCTCTTTCTCTCCACATTAATGACATAAAATAATCAGATGCTGGAAAGTGCCTTGGCATGAAGACCAAACCCCAGCAGCCAGCTTTATTAGCTGTTTCTCTGAAAGAAAGCTCCAAAGGCCCTACACATATTTACTAAAGTGCACTGTGAATGACCTCAGATCTTCCAGGCCAGGGCAGGGCAAAAGCTCCTTTAAACATCTTTATAACCCACTTTATACTTCACTTCATTACTTGCAAAGAATATGGAAAAACATCCCCATTGCCCGGGAAACTTGTGGAAAGGAGGGTGATGTATTGCAAACAGGGCCTTGGAATGGTGACATCTCCCAAACTGCCTGCCACAGCACATGAGCTGATTTCAGCTGGTAGCATTTAACAGGCCAGGCTGTTTCAGGGACAGGTAACTGCGCAGGATCTGTCCAAAAGCTTCTGCAGAACTGGAGGGTTTCATGGTTGCTTCTCAGCCTTGGAACTGGCAGCTTTTTGGGGGAAAGTACTGAAACACCCTGCTCTGGGGTAACAGGTACACCCTTGAGGTAAGGTGTTCAGAAAGGTCATCTTCATATTCTGGCAGCAGAAGGCTGCTGTCCAAATGCCTCTGGCAACAGCTGGATGGTCTGGTTCAGCGGACCCTCGCTTCATTGTAGAATGGAAAATATATGTGAAGTTACCTGTAGTTACTAAAGAGTGAGTGGGGAAGCTGGGGGCGGGAGGGTGTCAGAATTGGCAGTCCCACTTCACCTGTGTCTTGAAGCTACACCATCAGTCCCAGAAGTGAAATCTGTTTTGTTCTGTGGCAGGAAAATCCAAAATATGGAGAATATGCTTCAATCAGTCACATGCCTGCACAGTATCTGACCAGAGAGAACTCCATTGTAAACCAGAGCAAGATCACAGGAGGGAGAGATGCAGAAACATAAAAGAAGGAGAAAAGTTATTAAATTTGCATATGGTTCATGCAAGATGGTAGAATACAAAAAATAAGATCTAAAGGTAAACAGAAGACATGGGCCACAGTAGACAGAAAGCAGAGCAACACATAGACAGAGGCACAGACGAGAGAAAGAAGTGTAAAACAGTCGGCTTCTCTTCAAGGAGCTGGAGTCAGCTGAACTCTGTGTTCATCTAAATCAATCACACTGACCAGGGAGGGCAGACATCAGCCAGTGCTGAAGAGCCCTGCAAGAGCGACCCTGGTTGTTCAGAAAGAAGACCTGAGACAGGACCTGCTCTTGCAACAGCCACTAGAAACCACTGCAAATTGCTGTATGCTCTGCTACAGAGAATCCAGACAGGAGTTATGGCCCAATAAGGACTTGAACAATAACAGACAAAAAGCTGCACTGCTGCTCAAGCCATTTGTCAGACAAATTTCTACCACTTGGGCCCCTAGATGACATGGGATTATTCCTGTGTCAAGACTGGACATCAATGCCACTGATACAATGTTCCTACAGGATCAAGAAAGTTTTCTGCTGGCCATTGCAATAGCAGACAGCTATCACCTATCTGGACATGTTTCCAAGCCCACAGCACTCTGTACCACTAGATCTCAAAAATATTTTGAAAAAGCAGTCAAGTATTCCTGATTATACCACAGATTGACAAGACTCTGCCCCAATTTCTACAAGCTCACCTCACAGACCTAAGTCCAAGTCCCAATCCAGAGCTCTGACCATAAGGAAATATCACCTCTATCTTGCATGAGAGTCTGCTCTTGTCAAAGCGTATGCGGGACCATGGATGGCAACCCCGAGGTTGTGGAATAAGAGGTCACTTAGCAAAGCAATTCACTGAAAGATGAAGCCCAATGAGGGCTTCTGACATTTCAAATACGCGCATAAAACCCTGAAAGCAAAATACTGTAAAGCCTGAACCTTGAAAGCTTCTCCCAAAGAAACACCGCTGCCAAGGCATGATGGACAGAGCACAAAAGACTTATAACCCAGTAACTCCATTCATTCAATGGCATGACTTCCTGTGATGTCAGTACAAATAAGACTAATGACAAGTCTCACAGGGAGGAGGTTTATAAGGAGGGAGGAGGGAGGGAGGTTTATAAGTCTTCTCTTTGAAGACTCCTCATAAATGAAGCCTCAAAGGTCCATTTTCTCCCCAATTCTCAGTCTGCTGCATACACAGTATTTCCAAAAAAAATCCAACACTTGCATAAATAAAAATATAAATGGCATCCTGTGTTCTCTCTCACACCCCATTCTTCCTCTCTCCTCTTCCCTCATTGTTTGTTCAACAGGATGTTGGCTTTGCTGCGAGGTACACCAAGTCATCTGTCAAAAACATGGAAACAGTTAACAACGCGCGCACACACACACAGAGGCTGGAACGACATGTTACGGAGCCTATTTAAGGTCAGAGCCATAGACCGTGCTTTTGGAGAGCAATCCAAGCCCCAAAGCTGCGTCTGCTTAAACCAAATTACAGTTTTTCTCTTTTGACAAAGGGAATGGCACTTTGCTTAAGTGGCAGCTCATATGGGATACACGAGAGTTGACAGTACAGCATTCTGGGAAAAGCGCACTCTTCATGGGAAGATCTGGCACATACAGGAGCAACTCAAGTAGTGCGGTCTACTGGAACTCAGGAACAGCATCCTCCTTGTACATATGTGAAGGCCCAATGGAATGGGAGTCACATAGGAACATTTTTTGGAAGTGTTTCTACTTGAAATAAAGTATAAGAATAAATTATTAGAGATTTTTAAACTTCAGTGACCTTTTAAAAACCTTCTTCCTGAAGTTAGACCAGCTCTTCATAGAGCAGAAGTCCAACTGTTCGGCTGTTGCCTGTGAGCGTTAGGAACTTCAAACAGATCTTGAACTGGTCTCAAGATGGGGAAGACAGATCTGCCCGATTTTGAAATGAGTGGTTTGAAGCCACATCTTGGTTCACTAGACCCTCCAAAGGAAGGCAGAAGGGAAAAATATCCACTTCAGAACTGGAATCATGTATTATGTTGCTTTCCTTGGCAGAACTTCCAGCAACTTAGTACATCTCAGTCCCAGGTTGAAATAACCTATCTAGAAAGGGACCAGTAGGTCACATTGCAGTTTTTTAGTCCTTGACCCTGCTGAGGCCATCCAACAGAGCTGCCAAGTAGCAACGGTTGCAGAAGCATTTGTTTTTCTCCCTTTTCAGAAAAAAAGGTGACCTCCCACTTGTTTGGTGGTGGGAGAGAAGAGCCAGATGGCTGGATCCGAGCAGCACACGTGACATTGGAGGTGGAGATCTAGAGGTGAAAGGTTCCATAAACTGATTACAAGCAAAACACACAACTGGAAACAAATTCTAATTAAAATTGCAACATTCAGAGATCAAATGCCTTAAATAATCACATTTCTTCAATTTAAAAAAGTGAGATGAAAGAAACAAAAAAGGTTCTGCAGCACATTTAAGCTGATTCAGTGTTTTCCAGGTGTGTCTCGAATTTATTTCACAGCACAGGTCTAAGAAAGCAGTTATAAACTATCACTAAACACAGATGCAAGACTTGTTTTCATAAAAGCACACCTAAAATGTCATTTTCTCTTTCAAAAATGCTATCAAGAAAAACCTTGTAATACTAGAAAATGTACTTTATCCCAGAGCTTGAGTTAAAGGTATTCAAGTCGGAATACTTCCATTTACTTTCAGCATGTTTCTATTTGCTGCAACCTTAAACAACACTGAGAATGACAGTAACCCTTATCTTGTAAAGTCTTGTAAGGAGCAGGCCAAACCACCAAAGATAAGACCTAGTGCTGTTCTTCAGGTTAGGTTTTTGTCTCTATTACAGTCAAAACTATGATAAAGGAAGGGTTAGACCTTTGTTTCATTCAGGTTCAGAAAATAATTTTTGAGCTTTTACCAAGACACAGAAGTGTCAAAACCCTTGGGGCATCTCAGAGTTCCCTCTAGCCCAAGTTCCTTGGTTTTGGGGGCTTTGCACGGATTCCCATGCTGCTCATACCCTCAGTGCAAAATGATCATAAACGAAACCAAGGTGATGCTCTGAACACTAGCACTAAATGGAATTAGTCAAAACAAAGTTTAACAAACAAAAATACAACCAAAATGCACAACAGCATGTGGGGACTCAGAGCTAATCAGAACCAGCTCCCCTGTACTTCCAGGTCCCACTCAGTTTTCAACCACCGAAAATGAAAACCTTTCCATTTTTAAGAAGCTACAATATTCTGATAACAATTTGACTGAAGTCTTTTTTGAGTTTGCTTTTGTTGATTATTTCCCCAAGAAATAACAGACTGCTCTTGACTGGTTTACAGAGCACTTCCGTATTTAGAGAAAGAAAAAGGTCTAAGGAAAATGTGATCCCTACGGCATCTCTGGTATCTGGCCAGGACATAGGATTGAACACTACCTTGTCCAAGCTCCACACACTTATGCTTCTATGTGTGGATTGACACCTAAAGCCCAATGCAGGCTCCTGCGGGACCTTTCTGCCTTTGCAGCAAGAGACATGCAAGCCCTTTTAGGATTGTGGAAATATTTGGTAATACTGTAAGGACAGATATACCCAGAAACTGAGAAGCTGGACAGAGCACATCCATCTACTTCGCAGAAATGTACACATTTGTGTTGCTGTTGAGGAACAGCATGGCACATTTCTCTGGTGTTTCCCAAGGAGCACACCAAGCTTAGCCTGGGCATGGCCTAACATCAACACAAGTCAACACAAAACAAGGTCAGACTCCAACTAGTGCTACACTCAGATGTAGCTCACATCCTGCTCATCACCTAAACCTATGTCTGAGTGTTGTCTCTTCCCCTCTTATCCAGTAGAGGCATTAATGCAATAGGAAAGGTCACCATTACTTTCAATGATTGGAATGAAAGAGGCTTTGCGTAACTGTACCCAAAACAGCTCAGTGGTGGTAGCTGTCTGGCCTTATCTCTCCTGATGGCCTTTGTCTGCAGATGGAGATGATACTTGGAGACTTCCACCATACGGTTTGCCAAACCAGTAAATTATGGTCTTATTCATGTATCCTTCCAGGCCCTTCCACATGCCCCAGGAGGATGGTCGAAGTTACAGGACCTTCATTTGTCATTTTTGTCATTTGTTTTTTTCCTCCAATGGCTACTCTGCCTCTGTCTAATCAGGGGAATGTTTCCTGTCTTTGTTCTCAACCATTCATCCTGTGGGAATGATTATTATCATCAAACAGCATTAAAATAGAAAGCCTGGAGCCAGCACCCTATTAGCATGGGGTTAGGGAGTCCTGGAAGGGAGCAACGGAAGAGACCACAGACAGTGCAAATAGCAAAAATGGGCATCAACTCTCATGCCATTCAACCACATCATCGTCCCATCTTCAGAAATAACCCCAGGCTCCAAACCCAGCATGGCCCAAGCTTGAAACCAATAAGTGTCATGCACACTTGGTATCTCACCAGTAGGCCCAGAGAACGATGCGAGTGACAGTTCATCCACCAGTTTAAACCTTACATGGTCTGGGAGACAATGGCTCCAGATCCCATAATGTGGGAAATTATTCAGATTTCCTTTGTGCATCAAATCTCTGCTGCCAGGAAGCAATGGCAATTCTTTCCCAAAGGAACAGTGAGATAACGGAGAGGTCCTCGGGGTGCACGGATTATTTTAAGCCTTGGATCCATATTAGAAAAAAAACTATTTCTGCCTGTTGCCTGCTCAAGTTCCCCATGTATATCCCATCTCTGTTGGAGTTAGAAGTTCATACTTCTACTTAATTCACAAATAGGACTGAAGGACCAGTGACAAGCTGGAAGACTCTTCCAGACTGTAGGGAATTGTGGATAAGGTATGACCAAAAATTTGGCTGACCTGGCAAAGTTTCCTCCAGAAGTGTCTCTTTCAGATACTTTTTTTCCCCTCCTAAGAGAATAAACCCCAACATTTATGATTTTTCTTTTTATCTATTGCAGAAAGTCCTATAAGCTTACCAAAATCCTTCCCTTTGCCTTGATTTCCCACTGGAAATCAGATTAAGTTAAATAAATTGATAATGTCTCCATTAATGTTTTCAGCACTGAAAATATTAATTATCTGAGGTGAAAAATAAATGTTTTTAAACCAGGCCAGTCTTTTAACCTTTGAGAAATTGAAACTTTTCCCATCTTTCACCAAACAATTTTCACCTAAGTCACCTAGGACAGTGCAAGGAAAGCACAGCAGAAGCAGAGCTCGTGCCTCCCCATGGCCAGGGTACTCCGTTGTCCTACAGTCCCAAAATGAGGAGCACAACTGATGGGAGACAATGTCCTGCTGTCCCCCTTTGCATCAGCCCAATCTGATCAGCAGCACACTTGAGCAATGCTCCAAGTCATGTACAAAGGGACGGGTGCGAGGTCATGCCACCTCTCTTCTTTCAGAGTATCTCTGGGTTAGCCTTACCTTCCCAGTTTCTTCACCAGTTAAATAGCAGATATTTCTTTATATGCTATAAAAGAAGGGAATTTCTTACAAGCATGGCTGTCGTGTCCCAGAAGACAACTAGAAGTACCAGCCTGATGGAAAGAGCAGAAGCAGCAGCATGAAAGCAGCTGGAGAGCAACAGTTCTGTGTTGGGATCCTGCTCTGCCTTTCTGCATGGTTTTGGGCAGATTGTTAATTTCTTCCTCAGACACCTTGTCTGTAAATCTAAAATCACTTTGTATCAAACACTTTTTGAGGGGACACTGCTGGTTGAGAGCCTTGAAAACACGATATGCTGTTTATGACAGAGTGAGCTTAGCTGGCCCAAGGATCAGCCTCCAAGCATAAAACTACAAGCATTTACTGCAGAGATCCCAGGACCTGTGGATCACAACGGAAGCTTCAAAATAACCTCTGCAGAAGCTGAAGCCAAAGAAAAGCTTTTCCTAAAAGCTTGTATGACAAAGCCAGTGCAATCTGCAAAACTCTCTGCATCACCGACTATTGGATCTGAACCACAAATACTGTTTCAGCTCATTTTAGGACACAAATTCCAAGTGTTGACCTCTAAAGAAGTGGGAAATTCAGACCCAAATGTTGGGCCTGTCATTTTACTGCTGACTGAAAAAGAACCAAGTCATGTTTAAAAATACAAATACGTTCATAATTCGAAAGTTTGCTTTTGTGATTATGTTCAGCCTATTTGTTTTCTTTTTCCAATAATTTTTTCCACTTTCCAATTGGAGGATAAGTAGAAGTCCTTGCAGGCTTAAAAAGTACAAGTCTGCAAAACTGATTTTTTTTTCTTCTTGTTCATCTTTATACAGCCTGGCGCCAAACCCTACGCTGGTGTAAATCATGTACTTGATGGGAACTTTGCTCATTTATATCCAACGTGAATCCGGTCTCCAGTGTCTCCAGATAATGATCTTGTTGTGTTTAATACTACATAAACACATAGGATGATGCGTTCCCTGTCTTTAAAAAGTTTGTTTAACTTTTTATGTCTCATCGTCAGTCAGAATGGCAAACAACGGGAGGGAAGGGTGGAGAAAGAGTGAGATACTAGCAATGAGATCATGCAGTACTGAGTCTGGTAAACTCGAGGGTGAGAAGTCTTTCAAACACAAATCTATCTCTGTAAAATCAATGGGAGGGAAAAAAAGAAAGCTAAATTTAACCCTTGTTCTATTTAAAGCCCATATGCAGCATCTCACATAACTGCATTATATAAACACAATTGTGTTATATTTACAGTTCAAAACAAAACACAAAACCCTCAGTTGCAAGCCTGAAAGTCCCACCCAGCTATGGCATTTGTATGCTGAAAGAGCCGTAAACAGGGAACTGGTCTGAAAGCCCAGCACCATGCCAGACCCCAGCTTGACTGTGCTGCCCACAAAGCAAATCCAACCTCCAGGAGGTCCCAGTTTGTCACGCAGACTCTGAGTCCTGCTGTCCTCTTGGGATGACCAACTTGCTGCAGGTGTGGTGAGCCCTAGCCATCTGACATAAGCTGCTTTGGGGGTGCCAAAAAACCCCACCTACCAGCAGGATGATGTGGGAAGGAGCACAAAATGAAGGCAAGGCAAGCCTGTGACCCAACTGCTCAATACAACCCTTGCTCAAGCCGCTGGACAGAATTTCCAGCCCTTCTGCAAACAGCACTGGAGATTTCTACAGGGAAAACACCTCCTACACCATCCTCCCCCCAGAGTTTTTCTTGCCCACTGAAACATCTGCTTGCCAGAGATATCCAACCCTGCGTGTGATACTGCCTTCTGAGTCACATGGGAGGCCTGTACCAGTTTCTCTGCATGGGTTGCATAGAATTGAAGTGTACAATAGGGTGGGAACACCCAACACCCAACAAATTTGTACTACAGCCATCGCTCCAGCTTCCACAGCACTCTTTGGATTTGGTGGCAGGGCTTGAGGTCACTGGGCAAAGGCTTCCCAAGGTGGCCAAAATGTTGGTTTGGCCATTGAGCAACACGTGACGCCGTCTGTGGTTGTATCAAAATAAACCTTGACCGATATGACGCAACTGTCTTGGCACAGAGATGTCAGTGTGAACGCTTGCCCTGCAGGCCACAGAAACATTATCCAAATGAAGGAGGATCTCACTGGGAGAGGTGTACCAGGAAACCCACAAAGCCCTGTTTCTCCATACCGCTGTCCTGGTTTCCCCACTGCAATTAACTCACAAATCAGGTTGGATTTATAGAGGACTTTCATAGTCAGACTCGCACAGGACAGAGAAGCTCCTCTCTCTGGATCACTGGCACATGGACAATGAGCTCCTTGTCCTCACTCCTATGAAGCTCTCCTGTAGCTTGATCCACACTGAGGTTTTCTTTTTTTAAACTTAAATACGTAAAACTACCTTAATTTTGCAAACATTATTCATTGCGAAACAGCATTTTGGCTCCCTACTTGCTCCAAAGAAAAAAAATATTAAAAAAAATCAGGCTTTGTTTTCTTTCTTGGAGGTTCAACACTGTTTAATCCCAGTCCTCTCACTTTTTTTGCAGTGTATGGGACCCAAAAGCACAACAGTTTTGACTTCTCTATAGTGTGCCTCTGCAGTTTCTACTTGAATGAGTTATTCTGCAGCTGATGCTTAGCTCTGCTCCAGCTGTTTTGAGGCAAAAGAAGTGGCTAATGGGATCAGGGACTCGACCTTGGCACTCCAGGCATGTAAGCATTTAATTCTGCCACCCGATTTATAACTTACCAGACACTCCTGTGGTGATACCACTTTGCAGCAGCACTGCAGCCACTGACACAGAGGTGATAGACCCTGCTTTTTAAAAAGACACAGGCTCTTCAGGGAAAAGCTGGAATCCAATTATAAAGAAAATTAATTTCTTTTTGGCCATCATTACCCTCAATCTGAAAGAAATCTCAGGCAGAATGACTAATCAGGCTCCAGCCAACACAGCCTCAGCTGTGGGGAGCATGGAGGCAGCCTGGGAGGGGTGAAATCAAAGCAAAATGCTCACGGATCCCGTACCCCAAGCAGAGACACTGCCGGAGCAGGGGACCCCGTGCCAACTGTTCGAGGAAAGGGGGGAGCATCGAGTCCCCCCAGAACACAGAGAAGCAGAATAAAAGCTGCTCTCTGCCAGTGGAAAAGTTGAAGGAATGGGTTCCTCATAGCTACACCACCTTAGAAACACATTCTTGGCTGGTGGAAGACAGTGTGAACCTCAGCGAGAGGCATCAATACTCAGAGCAGGGAGGACAGAGAGACGGACTGTGCATGCTTATGTGTGCCCACGCTAAGGCAGTGAGAGATTCCCAAGACGCTGCTGCCTCCTTGACTTTAGGCACTGACTAAATAATGCTGCATTGTTTTGTATCAGGTTCTGCTTGTGCGGCCCCACTGCGGCTGAGAAACAAAGGGGGCTTCATGCAGGACAAAAGGGGCCTGTTCCACCTAATGAGGACCAGTTGAGAGGTATGGAGACAGCACCCGCTCACCATCGGATCCGGGGCTGCGAACAAGGCCTCTCCCCTGGCTAATGAAGAGCAGTTGAGAGGTGCAAGTGGGCGACGAACAGGAACAGCTCTTAGCAAAGAGGGGGTCAGTCTCGAGAGACGCCAGCGCTGCCGCTCGGCGAGAGAGAGCCCGGGATAAGGCAACATGTTTAGGTTCATCTGTCACCATGATGGCTCCTGACCCGCCAACCTCCCAGGCCTTGCTCTCTGACCTCCCAATCTGACCTCTCCAGAGAGGCGCTGGTGCTCAGCCAGCAGTCTCCTATTGACTACCTGTCAGAGGGCACCTGCTTAAGGAACCCCATAGAAATTAAAGTCACAAAATGAGTCACGAGGGACTGGTTGAGTTGGGAAGCCAGCATTAGTCCCTGGCTGGTAAACCAATCTCCCTAATTATCTGCCAGAAGAATCTCTTTTCTTTCTATTTTCTTTTCTTTCCCCCTTTCCCCCCACTGCTCCCTTTCTCAGTCCTCTCTCCTCTTAGACTCATTATCTTAATTTCACATTAACCAAAAGGATTAAAAGCATTTTGGGAGGGGAATGAAGGGAAGGAGAGGCAGAGGATGAAGAAAGAAAGAGACTTCAAGTTTTTCACGTTGGGTCCTTTTAGGAGCTCAGGCAAGGAGACCAGCAGTGCTGTGAGCCATAGAGCTGCCATGCTGGGTCATGTTTTCATGTATGGCCACCATTGTTGTGCTCCAATTTAGTATAAAAGAAAACAAACCCTCCATGGAGCAGTGTAAACCAAGCCCTGTCTGAGGGAAGACGTGCGGCTGTTCCTCATTTCCCCACCCTCCTCCCCTGCAGTGTAATTTTACACAGTTGCACCCGAGTGTCTTTGCTGGTACTGGTGTTTCTCGTCTCGGGCACATTGAGCAGGGCTGTCATGGTGCCCGCAGTACAGCCCTGCTCCAGGAGCTGCTTGCTGCTCCCAGTGGAGTGGGGCTGGGCAGGACGTGGTAACGGCAGGGTGCAGGGAACGGCACCATCCCCTCCATCGCTGCAGCCCTGTGGCTCAGGTTGATTCCCAAGAGTTCGCTGAACGAAGATTTGTGATCCGCAACTGTTTTAATTTTGTTTTTCTCAGACAACACTAAGGTCCAGGAATATCATGATTCACCAGGTCTGGATCTCTTTTTCTTTTTGCAGTGTTAATGGTGCTTGCAGCCCGATCTGCACAGAAATGGACGGGCTCACCCTCCCTTGCTCTGATGGGACGAAGCTGGGGCCACTGCTGTTCCCCACCCTGCCACGGGGCTGCAGACAGCAGAGAACAACCCAAAAAGTGGGCTTATTTTCTTCAAACGCCTCCTACACTTTTTGGTCCACTGACACACAGGAAAGCACATCAGCTGGGCACAACCAAGTTGCAAACTGCATCCCCATTTCTAGAACATCTAAACTGGGGGGGGGGTCCTTCCCTTGAAGCTCTTGATCCAGCACTCCCACCCTCAATTAGTGTTAATCTGAAATCCATCCAGCACCATGCTACCAAGATACTCCTGAGACCAACAATAACACTGCTGCTTTTGCTTTTTCAAAAAACTTTTTTTTCATTTTTCCATACAGGAAAATAAGGTGAATGGTACTCACTCACCCACCCTCCAAGAAAGCCAAACGGAAGTCTGCACATCACTTCAGCTTCAGAAAACTCCAGCAAACCCACCTAGAATTTGAGTGGAAACCTGAACAATGCTCTCCTACAAATAAACAGCACCACTGTCAGATTCAAAATCCTTTTTCTGGAAAGCAGGATTGCATCTCCCATGGCTGTACCTCCCAACAGCCCATGGCACTCAGTAGAACACCCTGACACAACCAGAGTTAAAAAGCTGTAACTCCGGTAAGACAATTGTTTATTATGCTCTGAAATATCTTAATTACAACAACAGTGAAAAGAAAGAAAGAAAAAACCCAATCCATCCCTGACAAAAGCCCCAACCTGGGATGTGATTTGTTCCCAACTCCAGCCATCGCTCTGAGAAGTGAGGCCAGGCAGGTCTGACCGCCTGTCCCCTGAGGATCCCATCCAAGGCTTTACGGTGAAGCCAGCTAGCAGGGAATTTTCACAACGGTCTAGGTTTCATCACAAAAAATTTTGCCCTGTACTACTCCTAGTCCCTCCAAAAGTCAGGACTGCATTTCAGTTTTATTCACAAATCTGGCTGTAACCCATTACTCTGTTAAAAGGCCAAAGATTTAATAGTATATAACTCCAGAGTTAGTCCCATTGGATTCCGTAGGATTACTTTTGCGGCCAAGTACTAGCATTAAGTGTGAATGAAGACATCAAACTATGGCCTTAAGTGTCAATGATTCATCAGCAGAATTCCTAGAAGAGAGGGAATCCACACAACAGCCTCATAGCAGCGAAGTGACCTAAATAATACGATGTTACACAGATAGGAAAGCTGCATCCGCCAGGAAAAATGGGAAAAATATATTGCCTAGTGAGGAAGTCACTGAAAGTGAGAACATTTCATGCCCTGTTTCTGCACAAGATCATTATGGGCTGTCAAAATCCCCTTTATTCCTTTGCACAGCTGCTCATACCGGGAGCCCTGGCACAGCTGAGGAGGGGCGAGAGTTGTGGCTCTTTCCTGGCTGAGTGATGGGGAAAAGGAGGAGCTCAGCGAGAGCTGGTTTAAGCAGGAGAAATGTCCCTCCCTGCCCCAAAGCATCACTAGCAAAAAAATAAATGCTGGACTAAAGCACAGGTTCTGGAGCTGATGCTCCCCTCACACTCAGGATCAGGTATCTCCAGTCACACCAGTCACCCCTTAATGAACCGATGGGTGTCTGACCTCTGGTTTATTGGTTGAAAACATTTTCTCATGGTCAAACGATAAGGAAGCTTGATGCAATGGGTGACAAAGGACAAAAAAAACCCAACAGTGGTGAAAAGACATTTTTCACATATTTTCTCACTGTCATCTTCCAGGAAACTGATAAAACTGGTTTCAGATGTAGTTTTCATTCAAAATGAAACCATATATCTTTGGACTGAGTAAAACTAACCCTCTAGTGCAGGCACCAAGGGAAGGCACTGTGCCCTGCTTAATGGCCCACAGCCGTGAGAAGAGATTGTAACCAAAGCCAGGAAAGAGAGCAGCAGAGTTCCCATTTCCCTTCCCACCAGCACCTATGAAGGAGATAAAGCGCCTCCAAAGAACCATCTGTGCTTTCGTAAGTCTGCAGTTTTACTGGTGGTACCTGCTGGGAAACTTTGCTAGCTTAGATGCAAACAAACGCCATGAATTTAGGAACACACACAAGCGATTCAGCCTCTTAAATGGGAAATTCATCCTCTGGGCTTTAGTTTGGGAACATCAGTGGGACTGAAAACCCATCAGTGAGCAATGGTAACTCATCCCACCTTAACATAAGGACTCTTCACCAGTTTTTCACAGCTTAGTCTGCCTTTTTTTCCCCCCATCAAAGATACGGGGGAAGGATTTTTCTTTATCCTCCCAGGGAAAATTCATTAATTTTAAACAGTATAATCTAAACCAAACCTCTTGAAGTAGAACTTTGGGATGGAAAAATGGAACACCAGCATTACCACACTCAACAGCCCCAAAGCTGGGGGAGCCGTGCTCCTCACAGCCTTGAGAGTACCTTTGGTTCAAACACTCCCCTGTTGATTAAAACTCAAACCAGCACCATCAGCTGTAGTCAGAGGTGGCTTTCCCAAAGCACATGTCAGTGTTTTCAGCCACGGTTCCTCTTGGGCACTGCAGTAGGGCAGAAAGCAACGTCCCCTATCTGTCACAACTTCCAGCGTGACAAAAATCACTTAGATTCTCATTTGGAGAAAAGTGGCTACGATTAGGAAGTTTTCCACAAAGTAAAAAGTCCCAGAGCTTTCCATTAGGAAGAAAACCACATCTTTTTTGTTCCAGTAAAACCAAAGCCCTCTCATGGATGAGAACAACTCAGTGAGAGTTTGGTGCTGAATACTGAAGACCATAAAGGCAACCAGCTCCTCCTCTGTGCTGCCTCTCCAGGGAAGTCCTACCCTACCTCCAGTCACCCTATGAAGCCATGGTCTCCAAGTCACTTTTGGAAGAGGCACAAAGGCATCATCCAGTCCCTGTAACAGTCTGTTACACCTCGTGTGGGGTCACCAACCCTCTTGCTCACTGTAACACCAAAAAGTTTATTTACTCTAACAGAGAAACCAAGATGAAGTGAAATGCTAGTGCTGAAATGACAAGATCCCAGTCCATTGAAACAAGAGCCTTTTGAAGTTATTCAAGGAAAACATGAAAGCTAAAGGAAGTCATGCCAACTTCATCTGCAGGAAAATTTAGTTGAAGCTGACAGTCTTGGAAAACATTTTGGTTTTAACTAAAATCTGTTTTTTCTTTTCAGTGTAACCTGTTACACAGAGTAGAGGGGGAAGAAAGGTTGGACCAGTTTTACTGGGAACATGCTCAAGAGAGACCTGTGATACTGTGTACTGTGCTGAATTGTGCCACAGAAACACTGATACACCCTGGAGGGTACCTCCAAAAAAGAGATGGGTGCAAAGACCCAAGTCCCTCTGCTCACGCCCAAGCTGGCTTCCACCTGAGCAGTCTGGAGTGGGGCAGGGCCACCTTTTTTCTCTTTATACCAGCCTCCATGGAGATGTTTTGCTTGTATGACAGTAATGAAACCAGTAGCAATTTTGGTATTTCCAACAGTCAGACTGAGAGAATAATTCAAGTAATTCATGTTGATGCTGACAGTAACACACCTTGAAACTCATTAGGAAGGGCAATGCTGCAGATTTTTAAAACCAAACATTTGTGCACTTTCTTCCCCCAATATCTTT
This sequence comes from Mesitornis unicolor, assembly GCF_000695765.1. Lineage (NCBI taxonomy): Eukaryota > Metazoa > Chordata > Aves > Mesitornithiformes > Mesitornithidae > Mesitornis > Mesitornis unicolor. The sequence goes on along the minus strand of NW_010190482.1, from coordinate 19,998 downwards.
GAAATGAGACAGAACAAAAAATAAAGAAGGAACCAGTAGCAGTATTTCTTTCCTGAATGCATAGTAACGATAAACAAATCCCTAAAGTCCAAGTTAAGAGTAAGAAATCACACTAAGGTGCACAGTTCCACTACCTCAGGTTTCTACTGAAGCGTCCACTCAGCCAAATTTTAAGTGTTTGGAGCAGGTTGGATCTCAAGTTTGGTACAGATCAAAAGTCAGAAATAGCCAAGTGTCAAGTTTTACACGTAACAAGGAAAACAAGCGTACATAATACCATGGGTGAGCAAAGCAGCTGAACTAACGATGCCTCAGTCTACTTACTATGTGAAGCTTCCAGGCTATGCGGGTTGAGTTTCCTGGCCTTAATGTTGCATTTAAACTACTTTTGTAAATGTAACAGGCCAGAACTGTCCCCTGTCCTCAGAGGACACGCGTCCAAGTCTGCTTTTGGCTACACAGCCTAAGCAGTTAGTTCAAGTTGCAGAGGGAGATGTGATCAGGGAAATCCTGGACACGGGACATCACATGAAGAGGAATCCACTGGAGAGCTGAACTGCTGAGGGGCTCTGAGTCTTAAGGGTGACCCTTTTCTTCTGTCCAAGACAATACAACTCGATGCTCAGTGCCTCGAGAGTCCTGATTTTTCAGACAAGTCTTCTGCAGAAGAGAAGTTTCCTGCCCCAGTCGTACAGTCGTACACTTGCACGTGTTGGGCTCCAGAGTCTCTTGACTCAGGTTCAGGTGTGTGACCAAAGGGACAATGTCCAAGTTAACACCTGCACTGAGACCTTTCTAATTTCTGTGGAGAGGGCTACAAAAGCAGCTCTCTCTGCTCCTCACACCTCAACAAGATAATTCACACTGACTCCCTCCTCACCTTGCCACTGCCTTCCCTCCTGCTGGGGGACCTCTCATTTCTCCCAGACAGGAGCTGCTGCAGATGTGGAGCCAGCTCCAATGCAGGGGAGCTCAGAAGCAAAGCCCCAGGGTGTCATTACAGGCCCTTGCTGCCAGCCACGGAGATAAAAAGATGCACTATTGCAAGGAGGAAACCAGTGCAGTTTCTTAATCAAGAAACAGGGAAAAGCAAGACCCCTGCTTAAGCATCTGAAGGATGCCTGCAAGCTGCTAAGTCACTGCATCCAAGACCCTCTGTCCAAGTCCCCCACCCACATCCCTTTAGATGTTCCTCTGAAGCACTCCTCCATTGCTTTTTTCTTTTTGCCCAGACTCCTCAGTCATCTCACCCGTGGAATGAATGATTCATGTTAAAACATCGAAGCAAGTTTAAAGCTAACTTGCAATGTAATGGATCTTCTTTCCCTCCTGGCTCCCCGCGCGGTGCTGGCTGAGGCTCCTGTGCTGCTGCTGCACAGCTGCTGTGCTCCATCTCCGGGCGAAGCCATCTCTACCACGTCCACCATGCAGGAAGGCAGCTTTAGCGTTAGGCATGTGCTTAATTTCCACCCAAGATCACCTTGGCTATCTTTCACACGTATGGAGTGTCTAAGTGCTGAAAAGGTAAACGGTTAAACGAAATCTTGGATTTTTTTAACTTTTTTTTCCTGTACTCAGTGCCAGATGATTGCTGAGCTCCCTAGCAAAAAAATAACAAAAAACCCACAGCAGGACGTGTTCCAAATCAGCCGCATAGCACAGCAAATAAATTCAAACACACAGGATTACTCCCCCCGACACTATAAATAATAAAAACAATATACCTAGACTACAGAAACAAAACCAAGTAAGAAACAAACACGCCTTGAGCCATAGATTGATCCATCCATCTGCGTATTTATCATCCCTCTGTTTCTCTCTCTGTCTACTTTGGCATGTGGCATTAACCAGATTTTGAGAGACGACCTTTAATTCGTTCACTCCAAAGCAAGTCTGTCGTGCCAGAGACTTAACAGATGATATACTCTGGCTCCAAGGAGTCAGCACTCCAGCGTCTTCGCGCGTCCCACTCCAGATCCGGGATGGAGCAGGACTAAGCACAAGCACGTAATACTTCTGTCACTCCCCTCTGCTCTTTTGGACTTGTGCGGTTATTTACTACCTGGTCTGGCTGGTGGGAAATCTGGGGGGGACTGGGAGCCTCCTGCGAGGACCCTCTGGCCTTGTGGTGTGCTCTGGGCTATCTCCTGGATTAGGGAGTTTCCATTGTGTTTTCTAGGGGAGATGGTGGGGGAGATTAACAGGAAAAACATTGTCATAAACCCGATCCGCCGTCATGACTCACAGCTTGGCCCAAGACAGCCCCTGCAGCCCCCACCAAGGCAGTGGACCAGAGGCTGCATGCTCCTTGCTTTGAGATCCTGGGCTGCAGGCTCTTCTCCTCGGATGGCTCTCAGGAAAGCTCAGGCTTGCAACCCCTCCTCCAAGCAAAATGCTGGGGGCCAGCTGGACTTCCCAAACCCCCTCCTTCCTTCCGAAGCCACTTACATCCCCTCTCTTCCCCCAAGCCTGCCTTGGAGGCTTTGTTCTTTGTGCTAGGTAGGAGGGGAACTCTTCGATCTGTACACGGAGATGGAGAGAAAGAACATGACGTCCACCCTCAACCCCAAACCCTGGGAGTCATCTGCTCTGGCTGGGGATCAAAGGCTCTGTTCCATTTTTAACCGCTGCCCTGCCCCACCTTACTACTGCAGTGCATCCAAGCATGTTTTCCCATCATTTCATTGTGTGCCAGAGGATAAACAAAAGCCACCCCCTCAGTCCGAGGGAAGGATGCATTCTTGAGAGCTGTGAACCCTCCTCTCCAGATAAGTGCCTTTCCCACTGCAGGCTGCGACGGCTACTGTAAACCTTGATCGAGCCAGTTTTCCTGAGCTTACACGATGGAACGGCAGGCCAGAGGAGATGGATGGCTTTATTTTTGTTAAGAACGAATCTACAGATGTTGGGTTTAACCAAAAGGGAAAAAAAAAGCAAGCTCTGCGGGTGATTGAGAGGCAGTGGGAGGGGGAGAAAGAACAGTCCAGAGATACATACAGACAAGTAATATATACAAAGTGCTTAAAAATAACATCAGTGGGAGCTGACATCATTCGTTTACTAATGGTCCACTTGTGCCTGGCTCTATATAATGGTGTAAAGGCCAGCGGGGCCCATGGGGCCTCACCCCACCACCACTTTGGTCCATACATTCTTGCAGGGGACAGTTTACACCAGACTGTACCCATTCCCCTCCAGTTAGGCATCCCCAAAATGTGATGGGGTACTGAGGGATGCTCTGTCTTGCATGATTCATGGACCACTACCCGGTGGCAAGGAGGTCTCACCTGGAGATCACTACCAGCCCCAAGGCTCAGTCATCCCTGTAACCAGTGCTTCATCCCATCACCACTCCTCACCATGACCTTAAACAGAACGAACAAAAGCTACACTTGGTCACCTTGATTAGGAGTCGTCTTGTTGCAAACTATGTCTTAACTACGAGGTCTCTAGAGCAGAAAATGGTGAAAGAACATATCGCCTGGGCAACACCATTTTTCTTAGGCTTCAACTGACAGGTTGTTTTTAGATCCATGATGGAAAGAGCAAGGGCAGATGTCCCAGATGAGGGAGAAGCGGAGAGTACAGATGGTCTAAACCCATTATTAGACCTGGCACAGCATCAGCACCCACAAACTCCTGAATTTTTTATCTTGGAATATCTGCCTCTTCATTTGGTTTCTCTCTACCTCCGTTTCCCCAGCTGGAAGTGGGGACGATGGTGCAGCCCTGTGCTGGCGTCACATCCCAGATGCACTAATAAACAAATGCCTCTAAAATGTCTTCCAGGTTCCACTTAGATCCACTTTGGGGAGGGAGAGGAAAGCAGTGACATTATTTTAAACAGAACACCCTGTGCCATATTGCCTTTGCTCTGTTTGCAAAACATAAATCTCGCATACATCACAGCTTTGCTGAGGGGTGAGCATCCAAAGAGGAGGTCCTTGCCACAGAATGTTATTCCTTGTAGATCTCAGTACAGATGGAAGATGTCTTCATAAAACCACTGCTCTGAACTGGCCCACTGCTTTCCCACCTCACAGCTTTCTCACAGGCTGTACATGCCAACACACTACCTGATAAAGCTCTGGTCCAGCAGCAAATGGGATATTTCGCTCTTGGGCTCATCCAGCCATTGGCAGAGGCTGCCAACAAGGCTGGCAGGCGGCCAGGCACTATGGTGTGTTTGTGTGCGTCAGCCGCAGATACCTGACTACCAGGAAATGGAGTGAGACCATCAACTCATTACACATAAGCCATCAGATGGTAACAACTTTCAGTCACCGGTATTGACTTGAGCTGCAGTTGAAAAGGCACTGGTGAGATGAAAGGCTCTGTATCCCATTACTAATCCCCTGAGCTATCCAGTCCCCCAAATTTTGTGGAAGTTTTAAGTTTCACCATGAAATGTTCATAAAATGAAATGCACATTTGTTGCCAGCTCTACTTATTCCTTTCCAAGCATTTCCTCAAATTCTCTCTCCCTGGAAGCATTAGCAGCAAAGACTTTGCTGTTGCTGGAGACTGATCCTCGGCTCCCACCTCCCTGGAGCCCGGCGCTTCCCTGATCTTCTCTCCAGAAACCCTTGGGCTACCTGTCAGCTCATGATGACCACCATTAACTATCTACAGAGGAGCAAACATCTCTCAAAGGGCCACCAAGAAGTTACAGCCTTTCTACAAACACACCAAGGGTCACAGAAGGGTTTGGGTCCAATGTCTACAGAAGGATCCAACTCACACCACTGGTGAAGGCCATGCTGCCCCTTTCCCACCAGCAAACATGCTCTACCACCCACAAGACGGCTGTTGCCTTGCCCATGTAAGCAGCAGTGAGTTGTGAGTGTGTGCGTCATTCACTGGGGAATCTCGCTTACATTTTGGAGGCCTGTGTCATACAGCTGGACTCTGGCAGAAGGCTGGGAACAATGTGGGAACACAGGCAGTAACATTCACGTCCCACTGGAAAGCCTTTTTTTTTCTCCTTTCCCCAACTCTATCCCACCCCCAAAGAGGAAAGCATACACAATGCTTATTAGCAACAAGGAAATCTCTCACACATTTTCTTCAGCTACAGACCAGGGGGCAAAGCCCATTTAACATTGCTCACATGGCACAGAGCATCTTCATACCCATGCAAAGGCTGCTTCTAAATAAGAAACAGTCCCACTAAAAATGGACACTCCAGAAACCAAACTGGGTTTGGGATATTGTTGCTCAAGAGAACAGCCTCTTCCCAGGGAGATAATGAAGAGCAAAACAGTCACAGGAAGAGCAACGGTTGTAACAGACCCGGATGATTATTGTTACATCCGTTGGGAGCCTTTTTTGGAAGCACAGCGTCTTCCCTCAAGGAAGGGTGAGAAACCTTCTCATAGTTGTTCGGCAAGTGGTGTGGTCATTTGGGGGAATTCTATACATGCACCAGCAGTGTGTCACTGCCACATCCACACCACATCCCCAGTTTCCCGGCTTCTCCCTGTGGACCCACAGCTGAGTGAGCTCCAGTACAGGAACCCTGGCCTTCCCTCTCCAGGGAGAACTCCCCTCCATACCACTCATGAACCAAAACAAATCCTTTCTTTTACTCCACATCCCTCTGTTGAAAGCCATTCTGTGGTCACAGTGTGCCTAGTGGTTAAAAATACCACACCTACAAATTACCACACTTTGGGATGCCTGCAAAGAAGTGGGGAGAGCTGATGACAGTGTTGAACTGAAGCTGCCAAGAACCAAGCGTTGGCAGGCTGACACTACAAGTGTCACCCAAGTGCTGGGCCAGACTCATCCTTCTCTGCTCGCAGCACACCCACATATAACCTGGTCCTGTTTGGGAGTAGCTCACCACTGCCCACTACTCCATGGACATCCCCTACTACCTTCCCACTACTCCATGGACATCCCCTTGCCCTCTCCAGGGTCTTCCAGGGTCCTCCTCCTCTCAGCACTGCTTTTTTAGCCCTTTTCATCTGTTGGCATGAGCACCCAACAGTCTGAGCACCCCTGTGGATCCAGGCAGTGATACACCAACAAGAACTCTTCTTTACAAAATTTCAAAATTTCTTTTCAAAATCAAAAGATTTGGTTTTAGAGTAAATTCCCAACTCCCTAACACTTCAGGCAGTTATTTAACATCACTTTTAGGCCTAACTCAGCACTGAAGCAGCCAACAGGGTTCTCTGCCTTGATGGCGAAGATGTTCAGGGCAGCGTTGCCCTATGGACTTCAACAGGACTCTTGTGTCTACTCCTGTTCAGAAGCGACTGCTCAGCATGTTAAGCTATGGGTGTGCATGTCTGCATGAGGTCAAAGCCAAAGACAACACTCTCGGAGCAATGATATCAGCATCTGGCCCGGAGTGCTGCGTTTCACTCCTCCAGCGGTCATGGCATTTCTTCTGCTTCCCTGATAGACTCGTGGCTCCTTGTGGAAAAGCTGTGGTTCCACAAACATTTCTCTCGGTGGTAAGCCCAGCTTACCCCATCACACTCCCCCTCCTTTTGCCATCACCAGCCACTCACTCCCAAATCCCCTTCACCCCTCAATTATGCCAATCTAACTATTTATGCAGCCACATGGTGACTCAGCCAAGGGAGCTGATCCTGCAAAAAATAAAATAACCTTGCAGAAAAGAAGGCAAGGGTGAGAGAGAAAGAAAAAAACCTTCAGTAAGCAGGGGCCTTAACAAGAACTGTAAAAATCCATGGGGCAAGCTGGATTTTTAAAAGGTAACTCAGTATTGCGACTACTGCCTTCACATCTGTTTACGGTTATCCCAGTGCAAGCGAGGTTCCGGATACCGGCACTACAGGGGCTGAGGGACAACAACGCGTGGCACTCGGCTTCTCTGCTCCTATTAGAGCTGATTACAACTCGCTGAATTTTAGTGTTGTTGATCATATTTGGAGGGAGGGAAGAGGGGGCTTGCAAACGGTTAAAGACTTGGGGAAAGTTTTCACAAGGAGCTTTCAAACGTCTCATTTTAAGTACCTTGCAGCTACATTTTCCCAACCTGAATATCCAGGGAGTTTATCTTTAGGGAAAAGCCCTGGATTCATAAAACCCTGAACTCCCCACCACACGAAGCTGTACAGGTAAAGGGAGACATTGGGCACAGCAGCAGTGGGGGAAGCATCTGGAAGTGGAGGAGTGGAATGGAGCTTGTAAAGAAATCACATCAGGGCCTTTCAAAAAAGGACATTTTTCTTTGCATGGAAAAGCTTGCTATAAACATATACCTCTGCCCCACAACCTCTTCTTTCCATTTGCCTGACACAAACCTTGTTCCTCTACAATAACAATAATGGATTTATGGAGTCAGAAGGCTGACAAAGACATAAGTTTGCATTTTAGGACCTTAATTCTTTATTACCAAAGATGCAGTTCTGCTCAGGTGATGGCTCATCGTCACTGTTCCACCTCACTCAGTGGGAGCACGAGCAGCCCTCTTAGCAGTAAGCAAATCTCCCTTCTGCTTGGAGTCGGCAGGAGGAATCTGGTTGTGGAGAAACAAGAGTGGAAAGGCAGAAGAAGGGAATTTCTGTGTTGTGGGACACTTTCAATATACTCAGTTTGATCTCCAAGTTTTCGTGGTTGGGCTGAACAAGATCATGTCTGAGTTTCACAAATGACTAGAAAGGGAAAGCTTGTTTGTTCTTTTTTTCTGAACTCAAAGGGTTTACCACGGAAATCTATGGCTACAACACAAACATCATGCAGCCAGAGCAAAGAAACAAGCCGAAAAACACCACCACAGATGATCTCCCACAACAAACATTGGTTAGCAGGAAGCCACAACAACGAGAGGCAGAGCACAGTGGTGGTCTCCACAGCTACATGATAACCAAAAATCGGAACATGAAAACACAATGACCACAACAAACAAGCAGGCGAAGACGCAACAAGCACAAGAACAAACCCACCACTGCACATCACAGGCAGAAATGAGGGCTGCAAGCATCTCCATCATTTACAGGCACATCAAGTCACTGTCAGCCAAAGCCGCTGCACATCACAGTACAAAACATTCCCAGTAACTGATCTCATATGACCAGTAACTGATCTCATCTGATCTCATGAGAGAATTAAAGTGAGACTCTAAGACTTTAACAACTGTTATTGTATAAAAGGGGTAAAACACATGGCCTGTGATAACAAAGCACTTTATGTGATCCATCACAGTTCTCCAGGACCCTGGGCCGTGATCGACACTGCCCAGCCTAGGAAATGAAGGACGCACCAGTCAGGAAACGGAGAGATGCTCCTTGTTTTCAGTCTGTGTGCCTTTGGATTTTGAGGAGAACTGTGTGACGCAGTCAGATGGGGAAAGTCATAAAGAAAGGAAAAAACCCACAAGATAAGTCTGGGGACCACCTCTAGAAACAGGAAAGGATGACTAGATACAGCAAGGCTCACTGGTTGTGCAGAAGGCTTTAAATTGGTATCAACTGGGATTGATGAACAAAGCTCACAGGTAATGTTGAATAACTGGAGAGAAACTGGGAACAAAGAGAATGAAATATGGTTTCCTTGCAAGAAGACCACGAGAAGCAAGGGTGAGTCAAAGCAGTGAGCCTGTCTGCTGAATATTTTAGATGCTGGCATAGTCATAGAAGTTTAAGAGTAATACACAGGGAAACGGGAAATTGTTGTGCACTGTTAAAATTATAATTTGAGGAGCAACTGAAAAAGAAGAATGGAAATAGTAAAGATTTTTTTTGCACCTGCTGAGTCTTAATGGTGGGAGACCAGGGCTGCATGCAGTGCATGAGAGCTACCACCAAGGCACCTGAAGTTCACAAGAAAGCCTCTTTCCCCACATAGAGAAGAACACCACATTAGAAAGGCTTTCTGAATTACAACTTATCAATGCAGTTTTACTGTGTTCTGTAGACTGTACCCAGGTGACCAGTCATGCAATCAGTCTGGCTAAGTCTGCTCTGTAACATGGTCCCGTCCTGCTGCAGGACGGAGGTGGCATGCCCCAATGGCTTGTGTTCAGGATATCCCAAACTCAAAGCCTCTCTTTGCCACTGGCCAGCTGATGGTAACAGAAAAGTCACTCAACTAGCTGTTGAATGAGAAGAGCGACATGTACCTGAGCTGTCAAAATTAATTTACTGTTTCAGTTACAACTTCGGCTTACATCAAAGCCATGATCATGTATGGCCAGTCAGATCTCTGGCCCCATATAAAATAAAATACAAACTCTTTTCTCTGGCCTTTGATAAAGCAAACAAAAGGTCAAAATGGTCCAGTAACCTATACAAACCTTTCCTCAGTGGGTTCAGTCAAAGAAAAGTTGCTGACCTTGTGCCAAGCCCAGACAGCTCAGGCAGCAATGCAGGGTCTGGCTGTCCCATTTCTTCCTCCCTTTGGGGTTGGGAGGGAAAACGCTACACAAGGAGCTGTTCTTATTCTCTTTAATTGTATTTTCTAACTACACCCAAGTTTCCTTCTTTCCTTCCTCATGCTGCAGATGCCCTGCCTGGAAGAAGTCATGGGATTCACATTGACATCAAAAGACAACAAGAAGATTTCTTTAAAATGCTTGACATTTCACAAAATTCACCACACTATTCATAGATTGATCCCTGGGTCCCAGCATGACCCTAGCAGCCAGGACTCCAGCTTCACTGACTGACCAGGACACTTGCTGGAAGGCCCCCTCCATCACCATAGGGACTCTCCTCCACTGGAGATCATCAAGCACAGCCTCAGCAGCTGAATCTGGTAGAATGAGCCCCCATAGTAGTGGCTCATTCACAACTAAAGGAAAGCACAAACTGGAAGAGAGGAAGTTCAAGCTAAACATGAGGAAAAACTTCTTTACTTTGAGGGTACCAGAGCTCTGGACCAGGCTGCGCAGAAGGGTTGCGGAGTCGTCTTCTCTGGAGACATTCAAACCCATCTGGATGTGTTGCTGTGTGATCTTCTCTGGGTGATCCTGCTCTGGCAGGGGGGTTGGACTGAGGGATCTTCAGAGGGTCCTTCCAAGCATGACCTTTCTGTGACAGGTCATAGCACTCTGCAGGTTGCACCTTGCAGGGAAAGCACTGACCCCATTCGGCAGATGGCCTGGGAAAGTTCTCAGCTCGCTCATTCTGCAGATAGCAGTTAACTCCCAAAAAGTCCTATGCAGTTTAAAGCAGGTGAATGACAGACCTAAATGTAACCAAGAGACTTTTACTGCAGTTGAACGTTTGTTAAACATTTCCTTTATGACCTTTGGTTTTATGGGGGTTCCCAGCTCTCAATGCCAGCCAAACCTCCTAAACGCTTGCTGGAGGAGTTGGCGCAGGCAGGGGAAGGCAGCCGTGGCAGGGATGGGGATGAGATCACACTGAGGCAGCGCTGGCTCGGGATGCTGGCCTTCATCTGCCAGCTTGGCAGCGGCGGCTGCTGCAAGCGGAAGTTGCTCCTCGCACTGGGTCTCAGCTCACTTGCTGTAAAGAACAGTAAATCTGATTTTCCTCTCATCTGCACTGCCAATATTTTAGGGTAGGGCAAACTGTCCAGGACAAAAATCCTAATCCAGGCTTATAAACAAAGTGTAGCATGAAGTGAGCAATGTCCAGTTGGCCTCTTGATATTGCTTTATACAGCCATAGCAAAGTTTGACCAAGAAGGACTTGGGTTGTTAGAACACCAGAACAAGAGACAAAAGGTCAAATTATTTTTCCTTCTGAATAAGATTTCCAGGTTGTATAAGATGCTTAATTATTTAACTAGATTTGTGTAAAATTTGTAACAGAAGTCACTCATGTAAGGAAAACCAGGGCAGGTGGGTTGGGACACATCTCCACACTTCTTTGTAATCTGGTCGAGCCACATCTCCCAAGAGCTTGGGAAGAGATCCCAGTGAACCTGGGACAAGCTCTCAAGCCAGGCAAAAAGATCTAGGGCCAAGTTTCAGTTTAAGGTCAGAGCTCATCCATCCCACCTTCAAATTCCAGCAGAAACACCAGGATTATGAACCTTCAGAAACAAACCCATCAAAGACCTGCAGTGGCCAACCACTGTGGGCCGTTCCTCCCATGGAAGATGCCAGCAGTGCAGACTGATGTATTTCTCTCTGTAATTGGAAAAAATAAAGTGCCAGAGCAGAACAGCTGTCAGATCCAGGTCTGACATCTGTGGAGGGCTGCAGCGTACGGCGCCCTGACCATGCCCAGTTTCACCCACCAGTAATAAGGCTGCCCAGAGGGATCTCTCAGATACAGAGATTCCCACAAAACAGATGTTTCCACAAACCCAGATGATTCACCCCCACGCTGGCATGTGAGAAACTTGTATATTTTCACAGATAAAATGCTGAGATTCCTATTTAACAGGAATTTGTCTGACTTAAGTCTTCCCACTTTGGCCCAGCATGAGAACATACAGAACTTGACAGGATTTGGCCCAGTAACATTTTGTGATTGATTGGACACAAATGACAATATTATAGTACATATAGATGAATTCCATGAGACTTTACTTCACCTCTTTGGGCTTTTTTCATGTTAAATAATGACACAGAACATGAATGAGAGTAAAAAAATGCTCTTCCAGCATCTGTATCTGAGCTTTTGGAAAGTGCTATTTCTAGACGTCCTCCTGCCACTTGCAGCTTTATAATATAAATGATTGCTCTGGGCATCTCGGAGTAAAACAAATTAATTTTGCCAGGAAAAAAAGAAGTGACTTCCAGTGACTTAGTAACAGCGTTTGACAGTCGGATAACAGGGCTCAGAGTCCCCAAGTGCCCATTGACACAGAAGTCAGAGCTGGCTTCCAGTGCATGAGAACTCTGAAAGGCACAGAATAAGGCTGTAAAAACATGTTTTCTCAAACTAAATAAATGACATCCTGTAATGCAAAAAACAGTTTTCAAACTCGCACACATCTGCCCCATTACTCCCCTTGCTCTCACACTCACTCTCCCTTCCAGAAAATCTATTTATTTCTCCCACTGGTCTCAGGATGTTTTGTTTCTTGTTTATCTATAAGCATATCCACTAATAGCTTTGGGAGATCGTGTGATTAGACCTCTGTGAATTTTTTTCACACTGTTTTTTTGTGGAAAAAAGTCTTTCAGGACCTACCTATCACAGATGCATGTTGATACTGTTGAATTATGGGCTTTATATTTTTATTTACTGCTAAATCCCAAGCCATTAAATTGACAAATTTCAACACTTCCGGAAGCATAATTTCTGTTTGAAAAGACTTCTCCTTTGTACCATTGCTTATGAAACATTTATTCAAAAAAGCATGGCCAGCAGATCAAAGAAAATTATTATGTACCTCTAGCCTAAAGGAGACTGAGGAGGGATCTCATTAATGCTCATCAGTATCTAAAGGACAGAGGTGAGGAGGATGGGACCAGACTCTTCTCTGTTGTGCCCAGAGACAGAACAAGGGACAGTGGTCACAAACTGGAACACAGGAGGTTCAACCTCAACATAAGGAAAAACTTTTTTATTGTGAGGGTGACAGAGCACTGGCCCAGGCTGTCCAGAGAGGTTGTGGAGTCTCCTTCTCTGGAGCCATTCAAACCTGCCTGAGTTCCTGTGTGAACTTCTCTGGGTGACCCTGCTCTGGCAGGGGGCTTGGACTGAGTGATCTCCAGAGGGCCCTTCCAACCCCCACCAGTCCATGATTTGGTGACACTGGGCACTGGTGAGACCATACCTGGACTACAGCCTCCAGTTTTTAGGTCACCCCATTCAGGACAGTTAGGGAGATGCTGGAGGGGGCTTCCAACAATGATCCTTTCATTTGGCCAAGCACTGACCAGCAAGGAGAAACAGCACCGACACAAAGTTCAGCAACTACAGTCAGGGACACAAGAGGGACTGAGACCAGGCTCCAAATGTGGAAAGCAGGGAGGAAAAAAGAAAAAAAAAGCCAAAGAATGTACCGCTGAAAATGATGTTTTAATTAGCACGGGTAACTGCATGACATGCACAGAGCACATGGGCTCTGCACGCAGCTGGGATTGCGGCACATGAAGATTAAAGCCACACCAACCAGAGAGGCACAGGGTGCTTGCCAGCAGCAGGCCCCCTGCAGCGAGCTGGGGACAAGCAGCATGTCCCAGCGCCGGGCAGAAAGGTGACCGTGACCCCTGCTCTCTTGGGGTTCACCACTTGCACCAAGAGATGCAGGAGGTGTTTCTGTACATCCAACGCTGCCGACCATCCCGAATGATGTGGAGAAACGCCTGCCTTTGATTCTGTTGTGGTCTCTCTCTTGTCTCTCTCTAAAGGGGATCAGGAATTTCTGAAGAGAGAGGTTCTTGGTGTCTGAGGGCAATGCTTATCACCCCTCTAATTTTGCCATACTTGTGGATGAATCCCAAATCAATGCAAATCTTCCTAATATAAATGCCACTGGATCAGGGTGTTTTGAGATCTTCCATTGGAAGTTTTGACAGGTGGAAAAATTTAAAAAGCCAGACACAATAGACACAAATCACGAAAATTATTATTTTTATTATTTTTTTTAAATTCAAGATTGGGAAACTTCAACCATGTCCTCAGCTGGCAGAAAAGTATGGAAATACACGTGTATTTTATCAGAGAGGTGTCTATTTTCCTTTAGCTTTCAAAACATCATCAAAACAACAACCCCCCCGCCACCCCCAACCACAAACCTTCCAGTCCTACGTGCCTTTGATCTGACTGTCCCTTCTGGCCTTACAAATCTGTGGATCGCTACCTTGTACTTATCTGCCCATCAGTCTTGCTCCTGCATCCCTATACATACAGATGTTATCTATCTGTCACATACACTATGTGTCTAAATACACGCAATGGTCTTTCTTCTCTTTTTCATTAGGAAAGAGATAACAGGTAGGCAGACAGACAGACACATGTAGAATATTAGCTCTAGGTCTCTGTAAGCTTATCTTATCAGTTCAGTCTAAATCTTGACTCGCTGCCTTTTGCTCTGAATTGCGAGCGAGCCAGAGACTTAATTTGGAAAACGTGGCATTGGGAAGAGAACTCTGACATTGGGCTTAAGAGCTCGAGAGCTGCGTTATCGGGTCCCAGCCATGGCCACAGCCCAAAGAAAAGCAGCAGCCACCTGTCCCCCGAAATCTAGAGGAGAAATAAAAAAGGTTGAAAGGGAAAGAAACAGCTTGGGATAAAATGGGAAGTTTTAGGTCTCACAGGAGGAATGCTGTCGAAAATGAGAACCATTTGAAAGCTCTGGGGGTTATAAAGTGGAATTCCCACTCATACAGTACACAAGAGTTATTAAGTGTGTATATGAGACTCCTGTTTTACTTCATGTACATGATTATTTTATACAGGGAAGTTTGGAAAGAATTATAGACTGAGCCTGAGGCCAAGCCAAGAAGCGAGATGAGCAGCAGCAGCAGCTCAAGGAGAAAGGTTTAGCTGGCAGCAGAGAAGCAGCCAGCCCGACAAGGGTTATTTATAGTGCCTGGAGCATGGGAATGTTAATTGAAATCAATCAGTGGCCATGAGGACACTATGCTGGAGTGTCAAGCTGGAGCAATTAAAAAGCCCATCTCAGGGGATGAGCACGTCCTGACTTTTTTTTTTCCACGGGATGGAGATTAAACAGCCATTCACTGTGGAGTGAGGAAGACACAAGACGGTTGCACTGCACATATCTAAGCCAGGAACACAGTCAAACTCTACTACTGGTTAAAAATACCCACTGGTAGCGCAAACAACTGTGCTTTCCCTCGTTGGGTATTTCTATCAGGAAAACAGTGGGTAGAAGACTCAGACAGTGCTGTAGCATATAGGAAAATGTCCAATTTGGCCAAAAAAGGAAAAAAAGTTGCTTTAAAGTGTATTTAAGTCCCATACCATACCCTCTCCTGTTTGGCAACTCTGACATTTGGCAACTCTGACATCTGACCCACGGCAGACAAAGGATAGCCAGGCATTTAAAGGCATCCATCGGTCTGTTGTTGTAACTGTCATAATTAAGTAAAAATCATATTAAAATAAAAAGTGAGGACACAGGAGTGCCCCACATCAGGCAAAGAAGAACAATATTTGGCCACCAGGACCTTGCACTGAAAGCTATTAGGAAGACAGTTCTTGCAGTAAGTGGCTGAACAGTGGCTGCATGGAACCTCAGGTTTTGTCAGATGCCAGGCAAAGGAAGCAAAAGAGGAAAAAAATAATGCTTTAAGAACTGACATCACCAGCTCAGGTAAGCCAGGCATCAAAAACTGCTTCAGCAGCAAACTGATGTGAAACTAGTGCAAGTGGAACAGGAATCGATACTTATTTTAATTGTGCTGTTTAAATTGTTGACAGAACGCTTCCCGTGTCTTCGCCTTCAGCGCGGTACGGCGAGCGCTCTGTTAGCTCTCTGATAAGGCACGTGTGTGCTTTGTGTCCTTTTATTTATCAGAGAGATAAGCTCTGACTGACAAGGTTACAAATATTGGGAAATCCACAAACTGGATTTTAAGTGCTGCTGGAAGGGGGAGAATGGAGGCTTGGCAGCACTGCAGGTTGTTTGGAAAGAGCAGCATAGACTACTTTCCTCTTTGGAGGGCCCAGCAAATCGCCTGCAGGAGTCCTGAGGGAGGATCTCCTCAAAAACGAAGTTCACTCCATGCCTTAGAAAAAAAACAAACCTCTATGCACTTCAGCTAAGTAAATGAGTTATTCACTAAGGAAGTCCTACAGCTGTAAAGCCACCATTCATATAAAAATATCCCCAAAACATAGACATCTTTTGCTTTTTTTTCCTCAAGACTACTTTTTAAAATTTTATTTTAAAAGAAAATTTCTGTAACGGCTGAAAATGGCATTTTCAACTCTAAAAAAGGTTGAAAAGCACCCAGGTTAAATCTGCGAGCGCTGCAGCTCCATTCCTGGGAGCTCTAATCCTCTACGCACTAACACGATTTCCTTTGAACCACAACCTTTCACCGAAAGCAAAGCCTCTTCCAGAGCCAGCCTGCTCTCCCCTGCCTTCCTCGACCCCGTACTAGGAACACAACCAGCCCTGAGTCCCCAGGAACATGCAAACCTTGGCCACGACAACCACCTCTGGATAGTCTCTCCGGCACAGCTGGATCCCTGCATGCCAGACCTCGGCACCGGCCAGCGCTTTGTACATCATTAACCCTCCCCATGTTGCAACTTCAAGGAAGCTCAATCTGACTTGCTGGCAGGAAAACACCCCGAATCTGCTGACGCCGACAAATTACACGGTGAAGAAAGCTTCGGGATTTTAGGTTCAGCAACAAAGGATGATTCTTTTCTTCCGCCCACGCACTGGGATTTGGACGATGCTGTTGACTCGGTTGCATTGCTCCTGTTCACCCAAGGAGGCTCACACGGGGAGCGTTCACTGAGCTGCCTTCTCCAAGCAAGCAGGTGCACTGAGCAATTAATAATGCAAACGCTGCAAGAGATGCAAAGTCAGGGCTCAGGTTCTCAGCTGTCTGCTAGAAAAGTGCCTTACTATAGATTTTTTTTCCCAATACCCAGCAGCAACCAAAGCAAAAGCAACAGAGTGCAACTTGGCATCGCTTACACCAGGATTCCTAGGACTGAGTCAGCAAAACAGTTTGCGGCTACAAGCATAACTCGTGTATTACAGCTACCCCTGCTCTTCTGATCCTTAAGAAAAGTCTATTTGCAGGAGATAAATGCACGCATGTACATGCGTGCGTGTGCAAATAAAGAAAGCCTCTTTGACAGAGGTTTCTGTAATTAAGTTGGGGTTTATTTTACCATGGCACCCCCACCTGCTACCCACCGGCCACCCAAGTTGCTCGCTATTTTGTTGACTTGAGGCGTTTTCACTTTTTTTCAGAAGCAGAGTAAATTACAGAGGAATTTTCATATGAAAATCTTTCATTTGAAGAGATTTCCAGCACCGCAGGGACAGTGAAGCTCAGTGTCTAATAGCAGAACATGGGAACACATGTGATTTTGAGGGTATATAAAATGAGCAGTGTGTTGTTGTTCTATATATGTAAGTGGGGGCAATGGAGATTAAGGGGAGAAAAGCAACGCATGGCAAGAAAAAGGCAGAAAATTGCATGGCTCACTGGGAATAGTCAGATTGCAACTGTGTTAATTTCAGGCAAATTTATTTTTCCAATTCTTGGAATCACATTTGGTTTACATCCAAGACCAAGGAACTGGCACAGATGCAGCAGAGCGGCGCTGTCTCTGTGTTACTTCCTCACGAGCATCCTGAGGACGCTCACCATGGCATCATTTAACAGCAGTGTATTTAGCATTTCTCCCTGGCGTTACGGCACACTGAAAAGGACAAGCCCAAATCTCTCATTCGGGGTTCCTGGTATGATCTGATTAAAATTCTACTACCAAATGAGGGACTTTGTCCTGGCCTGATACTGCTCCAACCATGGATTGGGAGTTTAATTAAGGTCACCACACCACAGATGTCATTGCACGTCCTCTTTTTACCAGAGAGAAAAATCAATCTTGGTGAAGAAAGAGGTATCAGGATATGGGTTTGTGCACGAGCTCTTAACCAGACACTCAGATATCTGGAAATACCACAGTGCCACAAAGCAGCTCCATCCCTTGAGACCTGCCAGATCTAGAGCACACGTGCTGCAGAGCCAATCCATGACTGCACCCAGGGCATCTCAGTTGGATTTTTTGTACACACGCCCCTACACATCTGCCTATACAATTCTATCAGGAAACCAAGGCAGAAATACACAAGCGCTTGGGTTTATCACTGCTGTTCCCAGTGATTTGAGTGCAGATGGATTGGGATATTTCAGGAAATTCAGACAAAGGAATTCACCTGCCCGCAGCTGTTTTACAAAACTTACTTTCAGGGAAAGACCTATCTTGCAAACAAACATGCAGGCACTTACAGACACGCACTCCTGATTGCACAAGCTGAACTCTGTGCTGCACTATCAATATGCTTTGTGTATTTTTTGGGAACAATGTATAAACATTTCCAGCAAAACAGCATTCATTTAAGCCTGGTTACCAGGTGATGCTCCTTCCTTCCTTGCTAAGGCTTCTGAGAAAACTACACTTAAAGATGAGAAGATGTGCACTGATGCACTGCAGCCCTGCTCCTTTGCCCATGCAAGCCTTCAACTCGGGATTCAGCATCCCCGTCAGACGGGAAATGGTAGAAGTCCTTGTAAAAATCACGGGCTCAGAGAAAGGTGCCAGAGGCAGTTGTTCAACCTCTGTTTATGGGATGTACTTGTTCTAGGATGTCCTTCCTCTACCTTGGCACTAAAATAGGTCCTTTCAAAGCCTTTTTGACGACTGTAGTGATTTGATGCCACGTTTCTGTAGGTGCTTGGGTATACTCCACTACAGCCATGCTGGTTTATGTCACTGAAAATATCAGTAACCTTACAGGAAAAGCAGCAGCCTGCACACAGACTGGCTGGTAAGACCCAGCCTGGGCACAGCCTGCTTCACTACCCATGCAACTGAGCTCAGGCTCAGAGGGAGGCTGGTCTCAAGGTTTTCTCCTTGGCTGGAGTACCCCAAAGCTCATTCCCCACTGCCCAGAACACAGACAGCAAGCTTGATCCAAGCACAGACTTGTGTCTGCACAAAATACAGACTCTACATCTGTCCTTGGAGTAACTGGACAGATTTGATTCTGCGATGCACTCCCCAGAGACATTATTTTGTGTAGGCAAAAGGTCTGAACATGGGCAGTAGCTACAAGACAGACCCTTGCCCACCCTCACAGTTTCTCCAGATGCTCACAGGACCAGGCTGACATGAGTGAGCCTTCTACTTGAATCACTACCAAGTAGTAACTTGAAAACCAAAGCCAATACATCACCCCCTAGTACCACCATTCGTCCCGGCACAGACCTCTGTACACAACCGCACCTACCTGAGGAAGGAGCAACCCCTGACACCGTCCTCCTGCCTTGACTCTCCAAGTGGAGCAACCAGTGCTGTTGGCTGGAGAAGGAGAAAGCTCCCAACAGACCAAGCACAAATGGAGAAACCCAAGGCCCGCAGTGGCACACTGCCCAAATTCATGCCGTGCCTCTCCCCACACGCCATGCCAAAACCAGCAGAAGCTGTCTCATAGGCGCAGGGGACCACAGCGGAGCTATGCCAAAGAAACTGCTTTGCGTGTGTAAGAACCTAAATAAAGTTAAATGGCTATCAAGCCTCGAGACAGAGGTCTGGTGAAAATGGCACCCCTCCTGCCATCAGGAATGGCAAGCACTGACTTCTGGATTTTCTCCTTCTGCTTAGGGAGCCCTGGAAGGGCAAACAGCAGCTGAGCTTACACCCAGCTAACTTTCCCACATCACCACCGCACCAAAGGTTTACCTTTCCATAAGGATATTTCATTGTAAGACTTTGGAAACAGGCAATGGCAGAGAAAAAGTGACAGAAAAAGGTTAGTAGACTGCATTAATGCAATTAATTTCTTGGGAAACTCCATCCCTTTAGCATGGAGAGAGTGGAAGCTGATAGAGACTGCCATAGCCTTGTTCCTCCAGGGACACCAAGGTCTGCCCAAGCCCCAGAGCTTCATTGCTCATGCCCAAGAACAGCATCAAGACTAATAGCAGAATTACAGTCACTATTTCTCAAACTATGGGTCTCTTCACTCCCAGCCTAGGGATCCCTGCAGTTCTCAGCCTGACCACAAGAGCCAACAACCATCCAACCCAGCTCAGCACATATGCTGGCACTTATTATTATTATTATTACACTCTTGCCTGCCTGTAACTGAGCATCTAAGTGCCTTTGCTAAGACTCCTTTCCTCCTTCTGCAGACAGGGCACAGAGAGAGAGGCACAAACACACAAAACACCTCAAAAGGCTGAAACCTGGGATTACCTTGGGTTTATTTGCCCCAAGTGGGGCCAGCAGTGTCCAAGACACTCCTCAGCACAGAGAGGTCTTTAGGACTGACCTAAGGCTGCCTAAAATAGCTTAGGAACATATGCTATTTGACTGGCTGTCCTTATGAGTAGCATTCAACACCAGAATCACAGAATCACAAAATCACAGAACG